>NW_026137085.1:0-34623 GCF_000699445.3 Schistosoma haematobium
CGGTCGGACAATATTATTCCTCTATCTGAGACAGTATTGAAGAAATGTATACATATGTAGATGTATGTGTGTACACCTGTATATGCATATGTAGACAATTGTATTTAGAAAGAATGAAAAGTGTAGAATAATATTGTCCGACCGGCCATTTTTTTTAAAAAAATTTTCCAACCCCAAATTACAATATTTTTCATCCCGTGTTTCGTCCAATGAAATGGCTAGTTCCAAAAATTAGATTTAATTGGTTAGTTATGTCTTGAAATTTGTTATAAATTATCAGTACTTGTCGACGAAGCACAATCTCAATCGTCATTATTGAGCAGAGTAACGTGCCGAGTACGAGCGCTGGTGTTTCTCACGTAACGGAAATGGAGGAAGTCTTTTTGACTACCTTGTTTCTGGTTGCGTTTCCATCGGTTGAAGCGTTAAAGACCACTATCACAAATTTTGAAAGATCGACTTACAGTCATTATGTAGTGAGAGATTCGCATATTGGCAGAGATCAAAAATCCTACATTAAATTTGTGTGTTGGCGAAATGGGCGTATAAGATCTAGCGGTTCGTCACAACGTATTAGACGGAGGAGGTAATTTGGTAAATTGTTTTATAATTTTTTTAATGAAGGGCTTCTATGAACACCCAATGTCCAGCATTTATGTTTTGTAAGATTATAGACGGCTATTGGACTGTTGTACGTGGGAATGTACATCACAATCACGAGTGCAATTCCCTGAGGTACCAGGGTAATTCATGGATGCGCAGGTTAACGGATGGGGAGTTTGAAACTGTGAGACCGCTGCTGATTTCCGGTACCGCTGCATTCCACATCAGGAATTTTGCTTACCAATCTTATGGGAAATGTCTGACCGCTCAAGATGTCTGCAATATGCGGTACAAAGTGTTCTCACACGCGAACCTTCCTGGTACGGAATTTGCCAATTTATAATGTACACTATAGGTGATTACGGGAAATTGAAAGCTCACATAACATCCTTGGGTGGGCTTTGCGAATACGAATTGGACGATGAGAACTGTCTATCGTATTTCTTCTTCATGACTGCTGAGCAAGTGAATTTGGCCGGTCACTTTTGTGACGTAATTGGTTTTGACGGGACGTACAAAACTAATAACGAGAACGTCCATTTATATCAAGTCGTTGCCATGGATATGAATTTTAAGGCAATACCCATGTGCATTGCCTTTTTAAGTCGCGAAACGTCGGCCTTGATTTCTCGATTCCTCTTCTTTTTCCAACGGTGTACCAACAGTCGACAACTGGTAGGCATTGTGACCGATGATTCACCTGCAATTGCTGCTGCTATTACGCAGGTGTATCCGGATGCACACCATATTCTGTGTCGCGTACACCTTGTTCGGAATGTGATAAAGAGGGTAAGTGTTTCGTTCATTAACATTAACCCAGTAACCGTTATTGTAGAGGGTGCGATCAGAAATTGTACAACTGTTCTTTCGCCTCATGTTCACTCGAACGGTTGAAAGGTAAATCAAAATCTACATAACATGATTTTGTAGTTTTAACAACGTACTTTCGTTAATCGAAATGTCCTATCTGTGGCGCCATTACAAACTAATAGTGATGACGTTCGACCGCGAGAACGAGTAAAGGCCCTTTTCAGGGCCACCCACAATTTGATTTCCATTATTTTTTATCTACTACTTTTCCGCCGCAAAGGTCAAGTGATTAAGCACTTATTAATGTCTCATGAATTTAGATATCCCTTAGAGATTAATAGTGGAAAAGCGATTATCGTTCATGTATTCGTAAACTTGTTTCTAACGTTTATTAGATATAAAGGTTAAGAAAACTTAGACAAGATTTTGTCATCTAATGAAGACTAATCTAGTAATTTTATATTGAAAATAATGTGATTAGCGTTCATGTTTTAGTAACACATTTGTAAACTATCTAATAAAAGTACATTTTGAGTACATTTTAATAGGAATATTTTAAATGAGTGAAAATCGTAATTTTGTCGTTAGGTCAATAAACTTATGATGACATTTATTAGTGAATGTAATAAGATAATTACAAAGATGAATGTGATTAAAGCTCATAGAGAAGTAAACGAAATTGAGAAAATTAACTTATTTAGGAATAAAATAATGACATTTGAAAACAAGTTGAAACCATCATCATTGAAATGATGATGGTGATAAAAGGTCATACAGTAAGTGTAAAAGAAATAAGAATATTATCCGTTTCATAGATACACAAAACAAGAACTTCATATTCTTGTTTTATATTAAAATTTCCTGAAACCAGAACTATGCGTACGTAAGAAGTACGTCTGATCGTAAACTAAGCCTCCATAGTTATTCATAACTACTGATTATATCACCGTATTCATTTGCACACCTCATCAACTATTTATGACTGGTACAATCTCGTTGTACCAGTTAAATATTCCCTTAAAATATTCAAAAATCAAAAATAATTTAGGAAATAATCGTTTTCCTTAACTTCATCATCACACTATACAGTTATTAGTCCATAATTTTATTATTTTATAAAGTCCAAAAATAAGGCATGACATTTATGAATTTGACAATGTAATGTGTTAACAATGGTTAACGTTTACATCTGTAACGATATATATATGTACAAATTAAAAGGTCATTCACTAAAGGTCGGGATGATTTGCAGTAAAGTGTTCAGTCACAATAAGTGACTAAGCATTATAGGAAAATTGAAAATACAAAAATTTTGTGTCAATGAAATACATAGTACAAGAATTGAATCTTGTCAATTGACATAATAATAATAATAATAATAATAATAATAATAATAATAATAATAATAATAATAATAATAATAATAATAATAATAATATTAATAATAATAATAATAATAATAAGGAAAATAAATAATACTAATAGCATTGTAAATGTTCATTGATACAGTTGACCTTACTCATATTTATACGTTTAAAGTCGATAAATATTTGTTGAGTCAGTCAGACGACGTAGGCTTGTTCATTTACACTTCATGAAACTGATATTTCAAATGCTTGTCAAAAATGGTTACATTCATAATGTCTAGATAATTCAGGTTTCATATTACGGCGGTTAACAATATTCACACATGACTGATTAAACAAACTAGTTTTTATTACGACCAAAAATTAATTTTAAAATACAGAACTACAAATAATTTACAAGTGAACACAATAAGCCGTTTCAATGGACTTTTACAATTTAACCACATTTAAATCTAACGTTGTCTAATTCTCATTATGAATGAACATTTACAAAATAATCCTTTACTAAATAATAAGTCTTTTTCGGAAAATTTATTACTACTTTCATATACTGTCAAAGTCAGTTCATTAAATGATCGTCTACGGTTGGTTCACCTGAATTATACATATTGCAACCAGTAATTTATCATGATGATTTATTGATATGTTGATTTCTTTTTCCCATTAACACACCGTGTGTTACAAAAAAGCCTATGCACACACTTTGGTGATAATTTGTTTATTAATTTGGTATTATATATTTGACTACCGACCTCATTCAGTAATCACTATTATCAAATATTCAAACCGGTTTACAGATGCTTTTTCCCAAAAACTTTCTTTTACTGAGATACATATGATTATTCCTGTTCCGATAACTAACGACTTCAATTCAAGGTATACTTGATCGGAAAACAAAATTGATCCCAATACACATTCACTAACAGTAGGATTGCATGGTAATGCAATTAAGTTGGTGTCTTTTCTTCAAAAGTCTAAATTTTTCAAGACTAAGATTACAAAAAAAATTATTCATTATCATTAAATTTCAAATGTAAAAAATGAAAATTCTGGTATCCAATCACAGCTCCAGATGTGATTTCGATTTCAACTAATCAGATTACAAAGATGAACAGTTTACGACCAATCACAAAATTATTAAAGGTAACAAAATGTTTGTTCATTATCACTTGAGCACACACTTGCAAAACAAGTCCACCAATCAATGATACCTAAATTTTTCATTCACACCCCACAATTTTTAAAAGGGGTGGTAGGGAATCATATAGGCCGGTTACTTAATGTCAACCGAAAAGTGTATGTTTAATATTATGGATGTGATGTTAATTGAGATATTGATATGTTGTTGTTTTTTCTTCTTCAATTAATCATAGATTTGTAACGTTGGTGTAGAGTTGTATATGAGAGAATTTGTTGATGTTGTGATTGGAGGATAAGCGAAAGTATGCAGATGCGAACACATGTGAATATGAATTGGTGGGAGAGTTTATAATCTGTGAAACATGAGATGATGTTTTGAAGAGGAAGGAGATGTATAAATATGAAGATATATTTGATATGATGTATATACTACAACTGACTGATCGGACGACAACGATGTTATGTTGAGTGTAATGGTAAGTTTATGTTTATGCCTAATTCGATAACTTGTGACTAGTGTTGTATTGTGTCATGTTGTGGGACGAATAAGATGGTGGTTATGTGTGTTGATGAGTTAGTTATATGTGACTGATTTGTATGATATGATGTGAATATATTCACGACGGTCTGTTGACCGAGATATGATATAGTTTAGTGAATACTGAAATGTTGTAGCATGATATTGTGTTGAATTGTGATGTATGTGTGTTAATAATGTTAATTTTGTTTATATTTCAGACAATTGGTGTAAGATGGTGTGTTGTAACAATTGGTTGTGATGCTAATAGTGTCGAGTGATAAAACAGGTGAGTAGATTTATGTGGTCGGTTAGTTGTGTGTGGTATTGTGATGATGTTTGTGCTATGTTTGATTGACTGACTGGTTGTTTGATAGATAGATAGATAGATAGATTTTTCTTACTGTAAAGAGGAAATGTTGAAAGGATAAGGTTGACTGTTGACTTGTTGACTTAGGGAGAAGAATTGAGTAATAGTTGATAGTGTAGTGTTCGATCGATTGTGGTGTGTATATAGACGTTCAGTGTATGTGGTTTATGTGTTGTATGGATGTGTGTCGTGTTTGTCGATTTTGAATTTGTTGAGAGATGTAATAGAGAGGAGTGTGTATTTTGTGTGTACATAGGTGGAGAGGTGTCAGTAGACTGTTGAAATAGGTGTTGTGTGATGTGATGCGATTCCAGCTCACATTGACTCGTTGAGGATGATAGTGAGATTAATGATCTGATGATCTTAATATTTCGATAGTATTTGATGAGAGAGTTGGTATTGTGTGTGCCAAATGAAAGTTGTTTTCTTCTGTTTTCTTATCTTTATCTTTTTCTTGTTTTTGGATTTTCAGTTTGTTTGTGAATTCTATGATGGTGATATTGGAGGCGATAAATTTGTGATGAGTGACGAGTGAGTTTGGTGATGGTGGTGGTGATGATGATTTATATACAAAGTTTTAAATGGGAATAACGGTAAGTGTTTGTTTACCGATTGTTGATATGATGTGATGTGTTATGATTGGTGTGGTGAGTAGTGGTCTATTGTGATTATGTACTGTATATGATGGTTGTAGTGATGGTTGGTGTTGTGTGATTACGTTTTTAATTAGTGAAGCGAGACGTAATTTGGTGATGATAACTTGCCCTCCATGATCAGTGATTGGGCTCTATCTGAGACAGTATTGAAGAAATGTATACATATGTAGATGTATGTGTGTACACCTGTATATACATATGTAGACAATTGTATTTAGAAAGAATGAAAAGTGTATGTTTAATATTATGGATGTGATGTTAATTGAGATATTGATATGTTGTTGTTTTTTCTTCTTCAATTAATCATAGATTTGTAACGTTGGTGTAGAGTTGTATATGAGAGAATTTGTTGATGTTGTGATTGGAGGATAAGCGAAAGTATGCAGATGCGAACACATGTGAATATGAATTGGTGGGAGAGTTTATAATCTGTGAAACATGAGATGATGTTTTGAAGAGGAAGGAGATGTATAAATATGAAGATATATTTGATATGATGTATATACTACAACTGACTGATCGGACGACAACGATGTTATGTTGAGTGTAATGGTAAGTTTATGTTTATGCCTAATTCGATAACTTGTGACTAGTGTTGTATTGTGTCATGTTGTGGGACGAATAAGATGGTGGTTATGTGTGTTGATGAGTTAGTTATATGTGACTGATTTGTATGATATGATGTGAATATATTCACGACGGTCTGTTGACCGAGATATGATATAGTTTAGTGAATACTGAAATGTTGTAGCATGATATTGTGTTGAATTGTGATGTATGTGTGTTAATAATGTTAATTTTGTTTATATTTCAGACAATTGGTGTAAGATGGTGTGTTGTAACAATTGGTTGTGATGCTAATAGTGTCGAGTGATAAAACAGGTGAGTAGATTTATGTGGTCGGTTAGTTGTGTGTGGTATTGTGATGATGTTTGTGCTATGTTTGATTGACTGACTGGTTGTTTGATAGATAGATAGATAGATAGATTTTTCTTACTGTAAAGAGGAAATGTTGAAAGGATAAGGTTGACTGTTGACTTGTTGACTTAGGGAGAAGAATTGAGTAATAGTTGATAGTGTAGTGTTCGATCGATTGTGGTGTGTATATAGACGTTCAGTGTATGTGGTTTATGTGTTGTATGGATGTGTGTCGTGTTTGTCGATTTTGAATTTGTTGAGAGATGTAATAGAGAGGAGTGTGTATTTTGTGTGTACATAGGTGGAGAGGTGTCAGTAGACTGTTGAAATAGGTGTTGTGTGATGTGATGCGATTCCAGCTCACATTGACTCGTTGAGGATGATAGTGAGATTAATGATCTGATGATCTTAATATTTCGATAGTATTTGATGAGAGAGTTGGTATTGTGTGTGCCAAATGAAAGTTGTTTTCTTCTGTTTTCTTATCTTTATCTTTTCTTTTTTTGGATTTTCAGTTTGTTTGTGAATTCTATGATGGTGATATTGGAGGCGATAAATTTGTGATGAGTGACGAGTGAGTTTGGTGATGGTGGTGGTGATGATGATTTATATACAAAGTTTTTAAATGGGAATAACGGTAAGTGTTTGTTTACCGATTGTTGATATGATGTGATGTGTTATGATTGGTGTGGTGAGTAGTGGTCTATTGTGATTATGTACTGTATATGATGGTTGTAGTGATGGTTGGTGTTGTGTGATTACGTTTTTAATTAGTGAAGCGAGACGTAATTTGGTGATGATAACTTGCCCTCCATGATCAGTGATTGGGCTCTATCTGAGACAGTATTGAAGAAATGTATACATATGTAGATGTATGTGTGTACACCTGTATATACATATGTAGACAATTGTATTTAGAAAGAATGAAAAGTGTATGTTTAATATTATGGATGTGATGTTAATTGAGATATTGATATGTTGTTGTTTTTTCTTCTTCAATTAATCATAGATTTGTAACGTTGGTGTAGAGTTGTATATGAGAGAATTTGTTGATGTTGTGATTGGAGGATAAGCGAAAGTATGCAGATGCGAACACATGTGAATATGAATTGGTGGGAGAGTTTATAATCTGTGAAACATGAGATGATGTTTTGAAGAGGAAGGAGATGTATAAATATGAAGATATATTTGATATGATGTATATACTACAACTGACTGATCGGACGACAACGATGTTATGTTGAGTGTAATGGTAAGTTTATGTTTATGCCTAATTCGATAACTTGTGACTAGTGTTGTATTGTGTCATGTTGTGGGACGAATAAGATGGTGGTTATGTGTGTTGATGAGTTAGTTATATGTGACTGATTTGTATGATATGATGTGAATATATTCACGACGGTCTGTTGACCGAGATATGATATAGTTTAGTGAATACTGAAATGTTGTAGCATGATATTGTGTTGAATTGTGATGTATGTGTGTTAATAATGTTAATTTTGTTTATATTTCAGACAATTGGTGTAAGATGGTGTGTTGTAACAATTGGTTGTGATGCTAATAGTGTCGAGTGATAAAACAGGTGAGTAGATTTATGTGGTCGGTTAGTTGTGTGTGGTATTGTGATGATGTTTGTGCTATGTTTGATTGACTGACTGGTTGTTTGATAGATAGATAGATAGATAGATTTTTCTTACTGTAAAGAGGAAATGTTGAAAGGATAAGGTTGACTGTTGACTTGTTGACTTAGGGAGAAGAATTGAGTAATAGTTGATAGTGTAGTGTTCGATCGATTGTGGTGTGTATATAGACGTTCAGTGTATGTGGTTTATGTGTTGTATGGATGTGTGTCGTGTTTGTCGATTTTGAATTTGTTGAGAGATGTAATAGAGAGGAGTGTGTATTTTGTGTGTACATAGGTGGAGAGGTGTCAGTAGACTGTTGAAATAGGTGTTGTGTGATATGATGCGATTCCAGCTCACATTGACTCGTTGAGGATGATAGTGAGATTAATGATCTGATGATCTTAATATTTCGATAGTATTTGATGAGAGAGTTGGTATTGTGTGTGCCAAATGAAAGTTGTTTTCTTCTGTTTTCTTATCTTTATCTTTTCTTTTTTTGGATTTTCAGTTTGTTTGTGAATTCTATGATGGTGATATTGGAGGCGATAAATTTGTGATGAGTGACGAGTGAGTTTGGTGATGGTGGTGGTGATGATGATTTATATACAAAGTTTTTAAATGGGAATAACGGTAAGTGTTTGTTTACCGATTGTTGATATGATGTGATGTGTTATGATTGGTGTGGTGAGTAGTGGTCTATTGTGATTATGTACTGTATATGATGGTTGTAGTGATGGTTGGTGTTGTGTGATTACGTTTTTAATTAGTGAAGCGAGACGTAATTTGGTGATGATAACTTGCCCTCCATGATCAGTGATTGGGCTCTATCTGAGACAGTATTGAAGAAATGTATACATATGTAGATGTATGTGTGTACACCTGTATATACATATGTAGACAATTGTATTTAGAAAGAATGAAAAGTGTATGTTTAATATTATGGATGTGATGTTAATTGAGATATTGATATGTTGTTGTTTTTTCTTCTTCAATTAATCATAGATTTGTAACGTTGGTGTAGAGTTGTATATGAGAGAATTTGTTGATGTTGTGATTGGAGGATAAGCGAAAGTATGCAGATGCGAACACATGTGAATATGAATTGGTGGGAGAGTTTATAATCTGTGAAACATGAGATGATGTTTTGAAGAGGAAGGAGATGTATAAATATGAAGATATATTTGATATGATGTATATACTACAACTGACTGATCGGACGACAACGATGTTATGTTGAGTGTAATGGTAAGTTTATGTTTATGCCTAATTCGATAACTTGTGACTAGTGTTGTATTGTGTCATGTTGTGGGACGAATAAGATGGTGGTTATGTGTGTTGATGAGTTAGTTATATGTGACTGATTTGTATGATATGATGTGAATATATTCACGACGGTCTGTTGACCGAGATATGATATAGTTTAGTGAATACTGAAATGTTGTAGCATGATATTGTGTTGAATTGTGATGTATGTGTGTTAATAATGTTAATTTTGTTTATATTTCAGACAATTGGTGTAAGATGGTGTGTTGTAACAATTGGTTGTGATGCTAATAGTGTCGAGTGATAAAACAGGTGAGTAGATTTATGTGGTCGGTTAGTTGTGTGTGGTATTGTGATGATGTTTGTGCTATGTTTGATTGACTGACTGGTTGTTTGATAGATAGATAGATAGATAGATTTTTCTTACTGTAAAGAGGAAATGTTGAAAGGATAAGGTTGACTGTTGACTTGTTGACTTAGGGAGAAGAATTGAGTAATAGTTGATAGTGTAGTGTTCGATCGATTGTGGTGTGTATATAGACGTTCAGTGTATGTGGTTTATGTGTTGTATGGATGTGTGTCGTGTTTGTCGATTTTGAATTTGTTGAGAGATGTAATAGAGAGGAGTGTGTATTTTGTGTGTACATAGGTGGAGAGGTGTCAGTAGACTGTTGAAATAGGTGTTGTGTGATATGATGCGATTCCAGCTCACATTGACTCGTTGAGGATGATAGTGAGATTAATGATCTGATGATCTTAATATTTCGATAGTATTTGATGAGAGAGTTGGTATTGTGTGTGCCAAATGAAAGTTGTTTTCTTCTGTTTTCTTATCTTTTTCTTTATCTTTTTTTTGGATTTTCAGTTTGTTTGTGAATTCTATGATGGTGATATTGGAGGCGATAAATTTGTGATGAGTGACGAGTGAGTTTGGTGATGGTGGTGGTGATGATGATTTATATACAAAGTTTTTAAATGGGAATAACGGTAAGTGTTTGTTTACCGATTGTTGATATGATGTGATGTGTTATGATTGGTGTGGTGAGTAGTGGTCTATTGTGATTATGTACTGTATATGATGGTTGTAGTGATGGTTGGTGTTGTGTGATTACGTTTTTAATTAGTGAAGCGAGACGTAATTTGGTGATGATAACTTGCCCTCCATGATCAGTGATTGGGCTCTATCTGAGACAGTATTGAAGAAATGTATACATATGTAGATGTATGTGTGTACACCTGTATATACATATGTAGACAATTGTATTTAGAAAGAATGAAAAGTGTATGTTTAATATTATGGATGTGATGTTAATTGAGATATTGATATGTTGTTGTTTTTTCTTCTTCAATTAATCATAGATTTGTAACGTTGGTGTAGAGTTGTATATGAGAGAATTTGTTGATGTTGTGATTGGAGGATAAGCGAAAGTATGCAGATGCGAACACATGTGAATATGAATTGGTGGGAGAGTTTATAATCTGTGAAACATGAGATGATGTTTTGAAGAGGAAGGAGATGTATAAATATGAAGATATATTTGATATGATGTATATACTACAACTGACTGATCGGACGACAACGATGTTATGTTGAGTGTAATGGTAAGTTTATGTTTATGCCTAATTCGATAACTTGTGACTAGTGTTGTATTGTGTCATGTTGTGGGACGAATAAGATGGTGGTTATGTGTGTTGATGAGTTAGTTATATGTGACTGATTTGTATGATATGATGTGAATATATTCACGACGGTCTGTTGACCGAGATATGATATAGTTTAGTGAATACTGAAATGTTGTAGCATGATATTGTGTTGAATTGTGATGTATGTGTGTTAATAATGTTAATTTTGTTTATATTTCAGACAATTGGTGTAAGATGGTGTGTTGTAACAATTGGTTGTGATGCTAATAGTGTCGAGTGATAAAACAGGTGAGTAGATTTATGTGGTCGGTTAGTTGTGTGTGGTATTGTGATGATGTTTGTGCTATGTTTGATTGACTGACTGGTTGTTTGATAGATAGATAGATAGATAGATTTTTCTTACTGTAAAGAGGAAATGTTGAAAGGATAAGGTTGACTGTTGACTTGTTGACTTAGGGAGAAGAATTGAGTAATAGTTGATAGTGTAGTGTTCGATCGATTGTGGTGTGTATATAGACGTTCAGTGTATGTGGTTTATGTGTTGTATGGATGTGTGTCGTGTTTGTCGATTTTGAATTTGTTGAGAGATGTAATAGAGAGGAGTGTGTATTTTGTGTGTACATAGGTGGAGAGGTGTCAGTAGACTGTTGAAATAGGTGTTGTGTGATATGATGCGATTCCAGCTCACATTGACTCGTTGAGGATGATAGTGAGATTAATGATCTGATGATCTTAATATTTCGATAGTATTTGATGAGAGAGTTGGTATTGTGTGTGCCAAATGAAAGTTGTTTTCTTCTGTTTTCTTATCTTTATCTTTATCTTTTTTTGGATTTTCAGTTTGTTTGTGAATTCTATGATGGTGATATTGGAGGCGATAAATTTGTGATGAATGACGAGTGAGGTTGGTGATGGTGGTGGTGATGATGATTTATATACAAAGTTTTTAAATGGGAATAACGGTAAGTGTTTGTTTACCGATTGTTGATATGATGTGATGTGTTATGATTGGTGTGGTGAGTAGTGGTCTATTGTGATTATGTACTGTATATGATGGTTGTAGTGATGGTTGGTGTTGTGTGATTACGTTTTTAATTAGTGAAGCGAGACGTAATTTGGTGATGATAACTTGCCCTCCATGATCAGTGATTGGGCTCTATCTGAGACAGTATTGAAGAAATGTATACATATGTAGATGTATGTGTGTACACCTGTATATACATATGTAGACAATTGTATTTAGAAAGAATGAAAAGTGTATGTTTAATATTATGGATGTGATGTTAATTGAGATATTGATATGTTGTTGTTTTTTCTTCTTCAATTAATCATAGATTTGTAACGTTGGTGTAGAGTTGTATATGAGAGAATTTGTTGATGTTGTGATTGGAGGATAAGCGAAAGTATGCAGATGCGAACACATGTGAATATGAATTGGTGGGAGAGTTTATAATCTGTGAAACATGAGATGATGTTTTGAAGAGGAAGGAGATGTATAAATATGAAGATATATTTGATATGATGTATATACTACAACTGACTGATCGGACGACAACGATGTTATGTTGAGTGTAATGGTAAGTTTATGTTTATGCCTAATTCGATAACTTGTGACTAGTGTTGTATTGTGTCATGTTGTGGGACGAATAAGATGGTGGTTATGTGTGTTGATGAGTTAGTTATATGTGACTGATTTGTATGATATGATGTGAATATATTCACGACGGTCTGTTGACCGAGATATGATATAGTTTAGTGAATACTGAAATGTTGTAGCATGATATTGTGTTGAATTGTGATGTATGTGTGTTAATAATGTTAATTTTGTTTATATTTCAGACAATTGGTGTAAGATGGTGTGTTGTAACAATTGGTTGTGATGCTAATAGTGTCGAGTGATAAAACAGGTGAGTAGATTTATGTGGTCGGTTAGTTGTGTGTGGTATTGTGATGATGTTTGTGCTATGTTTGATTGACTGACTGGTTGTTTGATAGATAGATAGATAGATAGATAGATTTTTCTTACTGTAAAGAGGAAATGTTGAAAGGATAAGGTTGACTGTTGACTTGTTGACTTAGGGAGAAGAATTGAGTAATAGTTGATAGTGTAGTGTTCGATCGATTGTGGTGTGTATATAGACGTTCAGTGTATGTGGTTTATGTGTTGTATGGATGTGTGTCGTGTTTGTCGATTTTGAATTTGTTGAGAGATGTAATAGAGAGGAGTGTGTATTTTGTGTGTACATAGGTGGAGAGGTGTCAGTAGACTGTTGAAATAGGTGTTGTGTGATATGATGCGATTCCAGCTCACATTGACTCGTTGAGGATGATAGTGAGATTAATGATCTGATGATCTTAATATTTCGATAGTATTTGATGAGAGAGTTGGTATTGTGTGTGCCAAATGAAAGTTGTTTTCTTCTGTTTTCTTATCTTTTCTTTTCTTTTTTTGGATTTTCAGTTTGTTTGTGAATTCTATGATGGTGATATTGGAGGCGATAAATTTGTGATGAGTGACGAGTGAGTTTGGTGATGGTGGTGGTGATGATGATTTATATACAAAGTTTTTAAATGGGAATAACGGTAAGTGTTTGTTTACCGATTGTTGATATGATGTGATGTGTTATGATTGGTGTGGTGAGTAGTGGTCTATTGTGATTATGTACTGTATATGATGGTTGTAGTGATGGTTGGTGTTGTGTGATTACGTTTTTAATTAGTGAAGCGAGACGTAATTTGGTGATGATAACTTGCCCTCCATGATCAGTGATTGGGCTCTATCTGAGACAGTATTGAAGAAATGTATACATATGTAGATGTATGTGTGTACACCTGTATATACATATGTAGACAATTG
This sequence comes from Schistosoma haematobium, assembly GCF_000699445.3. Taxonomy (NCBI): domain Eukaryota; kingdom Metazoa; phylum Platyhelminthes; class Trematoda; order Strigeidida; family Schistosomatidae; genus Schistosoma; species Schistosoma haematobium. The sequence goes on from NW_026137085.1 coordinate 13,771, forward strand.
TATTTAGAAAGAATGAAAAGTGTATGTTTAATATTATGGATGTGATGTTAATTGAGATATTGATATGTTGTTGTTTTTTCTTCTTCAATTAATCATAGATTTGTAACGTTGGTGTAGAGTTGTATATGAGAGAATTTGTTGATGTTGTGATTGGAGGATAAGCGAAAGTATGCAGATGCGAACACATGTGAATATGAATTGGTGGGAGAGTTTATAATCTGTGAAACATGAGATGATGTTTTGAAGAGGAAGGAGATGTATAAATATGAAGATATATTTGATATGATGTATATACTACAACTGACTGATCGGACGACAACGATGTTATGTTGAGTGTAATGGTAAGTTTATGTTTATGCCTAATTCGATAACTTGTGACTAGTGTTGTATTGTGTCATGTTGTGGGACGAATAAGATGGTGGTTATGTGTGTTGATGAGTTAGTTATATGTGACTGATTTGTATGATATGATGTGAATATATTCACGACGGTCTGTTGACCGAGATATGATATAGTTTAGTGAATACTGAAATGTTGTAGCATGATATTGTGTTGAATTGTGATGTATGTGTGTTAATAATGTTAATTTTGTTTATATTTCAGACAATTGGTGTAAGATGGTGTGTTGTAACAATTGGTTGTGATGCTAATAGTGTCGAGTGATAAAACAGGTGAGTAGATTTATGTGGTCGGTTAGTTGTGTGTGGTATTGTGATGATGTTTGTGCTATGTTTGATTGACTGACTGGTTGTTTGATAGATAGATAGATAGATAGATAGATAGATTTTTCTTACTGTAAAGAGGAAATGTTGAAAGGATAAGGTTGACTGTTGACTTGTTGACTTAGGGAGAAGAATTGAGTAATAGTTGATAGTGTAGTGTTCGATCGATTGTGGTGTGTATATAGACGTTCAGTGTATGTGGTTTATGTGTTGTATGGATGTGTGTCGTGTTTGTCGATTTTGAATTTGTTGAGAGATGTAATAGAGAGGAGTGTGTATTTTGTGTGTACATAGGTGGAGAGGTGTCAGTAGACTGTTGAAATAGGTGTTGTGTGATATGATGCGATTCCAGCTCACATTGACTCGTTGAGGATGATAGTGAGATTAATGATCTGATGATCTTAATATTTCGATAGTATTTGATGAGAGAGTTGGTATTGTGTGTGCCAAATGAAAGTTGTTTTCTTCTGTTTTCTTATCTTTATCTTTATCTTTTTTTGGATTTTCAGTTTGTTTGTGAATTCTATGATGGTGATATTGGAGGCGATAAATTTGTGATGAGTGACGAGTGAGGTTGGTGATGGTGGTGGTGATGATGATTTATATACAAAGTTTTTAAATAGGAATAACGGTAAGTGTTTGTTTACCGATTGTTGATATGATGTGATGTGTTATGATTGGTGTGGTGAGTAGTGGTCTATTGTGATTATGTACTGTATATGATGGTTGTAGTGATGGTTGGTGTTGTGTGATTACGTTTTTAATTAGTGAAGCGAGACGTAATTTGGTGATGATAACTTGCCCTCCATGATCAGTGATTGGGCTCTATCTGAGACAGTATTGAAGAAATGTATACATATGTAGATGTATGTGTGTACACCTGTATATACATATGTAGACAATTGTATTTAGAAAGAATGAAAAGTGTATGTTTAATATTATGGATGTGATGTTAATTGAGATATTGATATGTTGTTGTTTTTTCTTCTTCAATTAATCATAGATTTGTAACGTTGGTGTAGAGTTGTATATGAGAGAATTTGTTGATGTTGTGATTGGAGGATAAGCGAAAGTATGCAGATGCGAACACATGTGAATATGAATTGGTGGGAGAGTTTATAATCTGTGAAACATGAGATGATGTTTTGAAGAGGAAGGAGATGTATAAATATGAAGATATATTTGATATGATGTATATACTACAACTGACTGATCGGACGACAACGATGTTATGTTGAGTGTAATGGTAAGTTTATGTTTATGCCTAATTCGATAACTTGTGACTAGTGTTGTATTGTGTCATGTTGTGGGACGAATAAGATGGTGGTTATGTGTGTTGATGAGTTAGTTATATGTGACTGGTTTGTATGATATGATGTGAATATATTCACGACGGTCTGTTGACCGAGATATGATATAGTTTAGTGAATACTGAAATGTTGTAGCATGATATTGTGTTGAATTGTGATGTATGTGTGTTAATAATGTTAATTTTGTTTATATTTCAGACAATTGGTGTAAGATGGTGTGTTGTAACAATTGGTTGTGATGCTAATAGTGTCGAGTGATAAAACAGGTGAGTAGATTTATGTGGTCGGTTAGTTGTGTGTGGTATTGTGATGATGTTTGTGCTATGTTTGATTGACTGACTGGTTGTTTGATAGATAGATAGATAGATAGATTTTTCTTACTGTAAAGAGGAAATGTTGAAAGGATAAGGTTGACTGTTGACTTGTTGACTTAGGGAGAAGAATTGAGTAATAGTTGATAGTGTAGTGTTCGATCGATTGTGGTGTGTATATAGACGTTCAGTGTATGTGGTTTATGTGTTGTATGGATGTGTGTCGTGTTTGTCGATTTTGAATTTGTTGAGAGATGTAATAGAGAGGAGTGTGTATTTTGTGTGTACATAGGTGGAGAGGTGTCAGTAGACTGTTGAAATAGGTGTTGTGTGATATGATGCGATTCCAGCTCACATTGACTCGTTGAGGATGATAGTGAGATTAATGATCTGATGATCTTAATATTTCGATAGTATTTGATGAGAGAGTTGGTATTGTGTGTGCCAAATGAAAGTTGTTTTCTTCTGTTTTCTTATCTTTATCTTTATCTTTTTTTGGATTTTCAGTTTGTTTGTGAATTCTATGATGGTGATATTGGAGGCGATAAATTTGTGATGAGTGACGAGTGAGTTTGGTGATGGTGGTGGTGATGATGATTTATATACAAAGTTTTTAAATGGGAATAACGGTAAGTGTTTGTTTACCGATTGTTGATATGATGTGATGTGTTATGATTGGTGTGGTGAGTAGTGGTCTATTGTGATTATGTACTGTATATGATGGTTGTAGTGATGGTTGGTGTTGTGTGATTACGTTTTTAATTAGTGAAGCGAGACGTAATTTGGTGATGATAACTTGCCCTCCATGATCAGTGATTGGGCTCTATCTGAGACAGTATTGAAGAAATGTATACATATGTAGATGTATGTGTGTACACCTGTATATACATATGTAGACAATTGTATTTAGAAAGAATGAAAAGTGTATGTTTAATATTATGGATGTGATGTTAATTGAGATATTGATATGTTGTTGTTTTTTCTTCTTCAATTAATCATAGATTTGTAACGTTGGTGTAGAGTTGTATATGAGAGAATTTGTTGATGTTGTGATTGGAGGATAAGCGAAAGTATGCAGATGCGAACACATGTGAATATGAATTGGTGGGAGAGTTTATAATCTGTGAAACATGAGATGATGTTTTGAAGAGGAAGGAGATGTATAAATATGAAGATATATTTGATATGATGTATATACTACAACTGACTGATCGGACGACAACGATGTTATGTTGAGTGTAATGGTAAGTTTATGTTTATGCCTAATTCGATAACTTGTGACTAGTGTTGTATTGTGTCATGTTGTGGGACGAATAAGATGGTGGTTATGTGTGTTGATGAGTTAGTTATATGTGACTGATTTGTATGATATGATGTGAATATATTCACGACGGTCTGTTGACCGAGATATGATATAGTTTAGTGAATACTGAAATGTTGTAGCATGATATTGTGTTGAATTGTGATGTATGTGTGTTAATAATGTTAATTTTGTTTATATTTCAGACAATTGGTGTAAGATGGTGTGTTGTAACAATTGGTTGTGATGCTAATAGTGTCGAGTGATAAAACAGGTGAGTAGATTTATGTGGTCGGTTAGTTGTGTGTGGTATTGTGATGATGTTTGTGCTATGTTTGATTGACTGACTGGTTGTTTGATAGATAGATAGATAGATAGATTTTTCTTACTGTAAAGAGGAAATGTTGAAAGGATAAGGTTGACTGTTGACTTGTTGACTTAGGGAGAAGAATTGAGTAATAGTTGATAGTGTAGTGTTCGGTCGATTGTGGTGTGTATATAGACGTTCAGTGTATGTGGTTTATGTGTTGTATGGATGTGTGTCGTGTTTGTCGATTTTGAATTTGTTGAGAGATGTAATAGAGAGGAGTGTGTATTTTGTGTGTACATAGGTGGAGAGGTGTCAGTAGACTGTTGAAATAGGTGTTGTGTGATGTGATGCGATTCCAGCTCACATTGACTCGTTGAGGATGATAGTGAGATTAATGATCTGATGATCTTAATATTTCGATAGTATTTGATGAGAGAGTTGGTATTGTGTGTGCCAAATGAAAGTTGTTTTCTTCTGTTTTCTTATCTTTATCTTTATCTTTTTTTGGATTTTCAGTTTGTTTGTGAATTCTATGATGGTGATATTGGAGGCGATAAATTTGTGATGAGTGACGAGTGAGTTTGGTGATGGTGGTGGTGATGATGATTTATATACAAAGTTTTTAAATGGGAATAACGGTAAGTGTTTGTTTACCGATTGTTGATATGATGTGATGTGTTATGATTGGTGTGGTGAGTAGTGGTCTATTGTGATTATGTACTGTATATGATGGTTGTAGTGATGGTTGGTGTTGTGTGATTACGTTTTTAATTAGTGAAGCGAGACGTAATTTGGTGATGATAACTTGCCCTCCATGATCAGTGATTGGGCTCTATCTGAGACAGTATTGAAGAAATGTATACATATGTAGATGTATGTGTGTACACCTGTATATGCATATGTAGACAATTGTATTTAGAAAGAATGAAAAGTGTATGTTTAATATTATGGATGTGATGTTAATTGAGATATTGATATGTTGTTGTTTTTTCTTCTTCAATTAATCATAGATTTGTAACGTTGGTGTAGAGTTGTATATGAGAGAATTTGTTGATGTTGTGATTGGAGGATAAGCGAAAGTATGCAGATGCGAACACATGTGAATATGAATTGGTGGGAGAGTTTATAATCTGTGAAACATGAGATGATGTTTTGAAGAGGAAGGAGATGTATAAATATGAAGATATATTTGATATGATGTATATACTACAACTGACTGATCGGACGACAACGATGTTATGTTGAGTGTAATGGTAAGTTTATGTTTATGCCTAATTCGATAACTTGTGACTAGTGTTGTATTGTGTCATGTTGTGGGACGAATAAGATGGTGGTTATGTGTGTTGATGAGTTAGTTATATGTGACTGATTTGTATGATATGATGTGAATATATTCACGACGGTCTGTTGACCGAGATATGATATAGTTTAGTGAATACTGAAATGTTGTAGCATGATATTGTGTTGAATTGTGATGTATGTGTGTTAATAATGTTAATTTTGTTTATATTTCAGACAATTGGTGTAAGATGGTGTGTTGTAACAATTGGTTGTGATGCTAATAGTGTCGAGTGATAAAACAGGTGAGTAGATTTATGTGGTCGGTTAGTTGTGTGTGGTATTGTGATGATGTTTGTGCTATGTTTGATTGACTGACTGGTTGTTTGATAGATAGATAGATAGATAGATTTTTCTTACTGTAAAGAGGAAATGTTGAAAGGATAAGGTTGACTGTTGACTTGTTGACTTAGGGAGAAGAATTGAGTAATAGTTGATAGTGTAGTGTTCGATCGATTGTGGTGTGTATATAGACGTTCAGTGTATGTGGTTTATGTGGTTTATGTGTTGTATGGATGTGTGTCGTGTTTGTCGATTTTGAATTTGTTGAGAGATGTAATAGAGAGGAGTTGGTTGACATTAAGAACCGGCCTATATGATTCCCTACCACCCGTTTTAAAAAAATTGTGGGGTGTGAATGAAAAATTTAGGTATCATTGATTGGTGGACTTGTTTTGCAAGTGTGTGCTCAAGTGATAATGAATAAACATTTTGTTACCTTTAATAATTTTGTGATTGGTCGTAAACTGTTCATCTTTGTAATCTGATTAGTTGAAATCGAAATCACATCTGAAGCTGTGATTGGATACCAGAATTTTCATTTTTTACATTTGAAATTTAATGATAATGAATAATTTTTTTGTGTAATCTTAGTCTTGAAAAAAATTTAGACTTTTGAAGAAAAAGACACCAACTTAATTGCATTACCATGCAATCCTACTGTTAGTGAATGTGTATTGGGATCAATTTTTGTTTTCCGATCAAGTATACCTTGAATTGAAGTCGTTAGTTATCGGAACAGGAATAATCATATGTATCTCAGTAAAAGAAAGTTTTTGGGAAAAAGCATCTGTAAACCGGTTTGAATATTTGATAATAGTGATTACTGAATGAGGTCGGTAGTCAAATATATAATACCAAATTAATAAACAAATTATCACCAAAGTGTGTGCATAGGCTTTTTTGTAACACACGGTGTGTTAATGGGAAAAAGAAATCAACATATCAATAAATCATCATGATAAATTACTGGTTGCAATATGTATAATTCAGGTGAACCAACCGTAGACGATCATTTAATGAACTGACTTTGACAGTATATGAAAGTAGTAATAAATTTTCCGAAAAAGACTTATTATTTAGTAAAGGATTATTTTGTAAATGTTCATTCATAATGAGAATTAGACAACGTTAGATTTAAATGTGGTTAAATTGTAAAAGTCCATTGAAACGGCTTATTGTGTTCACTTGTAAATTATTTGTAGTTCTGTATTTTAAAATTAATTTTTTGGTCGTAATAAAAACTAGTTTGTTTAATCAGTCATGTGTGAATATTGTTAACCGCCGTAATATGAAACCTGAATTATCTAGACATTATGAATGTAACCATTTTTGACAAGCATTTGAAATATCAGTTTCATGAAGTGTAAATGAACAAGCCTACGTCGTCTGACTGACTCAACAAATATTTATCGACTTTAAACGTATAAATATGAGTAAGGTCAACTGTATCAATGAACATTTACAATGCTATTAGTATTATTTATTTTCCTTATTATTATTATTATTATTATTATTATGATGTCAATTGACAAGATTCAATTCTTGTACTATGTATTTCATTGACACAAAATTTTTTGTATTTTCAATTTTCCTATAATGCTTAGTCACTTATTGTGACTGAACACTTTACTGCAAATCATCCCGACCTTTAGTGAATGACCTTTTAATTTGTACATATATATATCGTTACAGATGTAAACGTTAACCATTGTTAACACATTACATTGTCAAATTCATAAATGTCATGCCTTATTTTTGGACTTTATAAAATAATAAAATTATGGACTAATAACTGTATAGTGTGATGATGAAGTTAAGGAAAACGATTATTTCCTAAATTATTTTTGATTTTTGAATATTTTAAGGGAATATTTAACTGGTACAACGAGATTGTACCAGTCATAAATAGTTGATGAGGTGTGCAAATGAATACGGTGATATAATCAGTAGTTATGAATAACTATGGAGGCTTAGTTTACGATCAGACGTACTTCTTACGTACGCATAGTTCTGGTTTCAGGAAATTTTAATATAAAACAAGAATATGAAGTTCTTGTTTTGTGTATCTATGAAACGGATAATATTCTTATTTCTTTTACACTTACTGTATGACCTTTTATCACCATCATCATTTCAATGATGATGGTTTCAACTTGTTTTCAAATGTCATTATTTTATTCCTAAATAAGTTAATTTTCTCAATTTCGTTTACTTCTCTATGAGCTTTAATCACATTCATCTTTGTAATTATCTTATTACATTCACTAATAAATGTCATCATAAGTTTATTGACCTAACGACAAAATTACGATTTTCACTCATTTAAAATATTCCTATTAAAATGTACTCAAAATGTACTTTTATTAGATAGTTTACAAATGTGTTACTAAAACATGAACGCTAATCACATTATTTTCAATATAAAATTACTAGATTAGTCTTCATTAGATGACAAAATCTTGTCTAAGTTTTCTTAACCTTTATATCTAATAAACGTTAGAAACAAGTTTACGAATACATGAACGATAATCGCTTTTCCACTATTAATCTCTAAGGGATATCTAAATTCATGAGACATTAATAAGTGCTTAATCACTTGACCTTTGCGGCGGAAAAGTAGTAGATAAAAAATAATGGAAATCAAATTGTGGGTGGCCCTGAAAAGGGCCTTTACTCGTTCTCGCGGTCGAACGTCATCACTATTAGTTTGTAATGGCGCCACAGATAGGACATTTCGATTAACGAAAGTACGTTGTTAAAACTACAAAATCATGTTATGTAGATTTTGATTTACCTTTCAACCGTTCGAGTGAACATGAGGCGAAAGAACAGTTGTACAATTTCTGATCGCACCCTCTACAATAACGGTTACTGGGTTAATGTTAATGAACGAAACACTTACCCTCTTTATCACATTCCGAACAAGGTGTACGCGACACAGAATATGGTGTGCATCCGGATACACCTGCGTAATAGCAGCAGCAATTGCAGGTGAATCATCGGTCACAATGCCTACCAGTTGTCGACTGTTGGTACACCGTTGGAAAAGAAGAGGAATCGAGAAATCAAGGCCGACGTTTCGCGACTTAAAAGGCAATGCACATGGGTATTGCCTTAAAATTCATATCCATGGCAACGACTTGATATAAATGGACGTTCTCGTTATTAGTTTTGTACGTCCCGTCAAAACCAATTACGTCACAAAAGTGACCGGCCAAATTCACTTGCTCAGCAGTCATGAAGAAGAAATACGATAGACAGTTCTCATCGTCCAATTCGTATTCGCAAAGCCCACCCAAGGATGTTATGTGAGCTTTCAATTTCCCGTAATCACCTATAGTGTACATTATAAATTGGCAAATTCCGTACCAGGAAGGTTCGCGTGTGAGAACACTTTGTACCGCATATTGCAGACATCTTGAGCGGTCAGACATTTCCCATAAGATTGGTAAGCAAAATTCCTGATGTGGAATGCAGCGGTACCGGAAATCAGCAGCGGTCTCACAGTTTCAAACTCCCCATCCGTTAACCTGCGCATCCATGAATTACCCTGGTACCTCAGGGAATTGCACTCGTGATTGTGATGTACATTCCCACGTACAACAGTCCAATAGCCGTCTATAATCTTACAAAACATAAATGCTGGACATTGGGTGTTCATAGAAGCCCTTCATTAAAAAAATTATAAAACAATTTACCAAATTACCTCCTCCGTCTAATACGTTGTGACGAACCGCTAGATCTTATACGCCCATTTCGCCAACACACAAATTTAATGTAGGATTTTTGATCTCTGCCAATATGCGAATCTCTCACTACACAATGACTGTAAGTCGATCTTTCAAAATTTGTGATAGTGGTCTTTAACGCTTCAACCGATGGAAACGCAACCAGAAACAAGGTAGTCAAAAAGACTTCCTCCATTTCCGTTACGTGAGAAACACCAGCGCTCGTACTCGGCACGTTACTCTGCTCAATAATGACGATTGAGATTGTGCTTCGTCGACAAGTACTGATAATTTATAACAAATTTCAAGACATAACTAACCAATTAAATCTAATTTTTGGAACTAGCCATTTCATTGGACGAAACACGGGATGAAAAATATTGTAATTTGGGGTTGGAAAATTTTTTTTTAAAAAAAAAAATGGCCGGTCGGACAATATTATTCAGAGGAGTGTGTATTTTGTGTGTACATAGGTGGAGAGGTGTCAGTAGACTGTTGAAATAGGTGTTGTGTGATGTGATGCGATTCCAGCTCACATTGACTCGTTGAGGATGATAGTGAGATTAATGATCTGATGATCTTAATATTTCGATAGTATTTGATGAGAGAGTTGGTATTGTGTGTGCCAAATGAAAGTTGTTTTCTTCTGTTTTCTTATCTTTATCTTTTTCTTGTTTTTGGATTTTCAGTTTGTTTGTGAATTCTATGATGGTGATATTGGAGGCGATAAATTTGTGATGAGTGACGAGTGAGTTTGGTGATGGTGGTGGTGATGATGATTTATATACAAAGTTTTTAAATGGGAATAACGGTAAGTGTTTGTTTACCGATTGTTGATATGATGTGATGTGTTATGATTGGTGTGGTGAGTAGTGGTCTATTGTGATTATGTACTGTATATGTGTTATGACCTTGGATGTCTGACTTTTCGATCACACGACTTATCTACCAATCCGAATACGACTTATACGAATCTTCACACTAGGCCAACCAATGACGTTCAACCGGTGTGGGCAGTTTAGCGTCCTTATTGGTCCTATGTCCTACGAGCCCTTCCACTTGAGTCCAGAACAAAATACCAGCTTCCGAATCAGAGCAGATCAGACCAGATCATTTATTTCAGACATACTTGGTTTATATATCAATCATACAGACCGCAACGTACCATAAAATAGGAGATAATATTTGTACACAAATAAGCCCAAAAAGTGGCTGTGAATGTGGGAGGCATTAGTTAATAAACTGAACATAATTTAAGAAGCGTAAATCGTACAATAATAAATTATAGGTCAAAATAAAGCTTATCATAAGAGGGGTATAAATATACATAATGTAATTGTTGAATAGTTATACAATAAGAATATTCATAGAATATTAGTCCATGAATAGTCCTCGGAAGTTACCTGTAATTTAATCTTCACCGGATATAACACCTCCCTTTTTTTTTTTTTTAAGATTCCAAGTTTAGATTCTGATTTTTAAGAAAAATTATGTGTAACTTTCAATTTTCCTCCTCCGCGAAATAATGTTGGGTCCTTATGTCTCCAAATTACAACTAATAGGACTTTGTTTAAACCATGTTTCTCGTATTGACTGGAGAATCCACTAAAAGTGACTAGACGATAATGAACGACTTTTGATTTGAGGTCATTATTTTCAAGTTCATTATGAATCTCATTAGCAGATAACGAGTCATTAAGAAAGTCAACGCCTAACAAAATTAAATTAGATTTTTGACCATCATTTGAAACAGCCGATATATTTTCTTCATTGTTATAAGAAGTTTCATTAAAATTATATGTGTTATTCTGAGAACCAATATTTGGTACATTGTCATTAGAAATGGGATAGGTTGACTCAATATAAAATTCTGTCTTCCGGTGATTTTGAGTAACATCTGGTACAATTTGGTTCATCGTGTTGCTCCAGTTATTTTCTGAATACGAGTCACCATAGCTTTCTCGACTAATAGCACGTGGACCACAATTTTGTTCTAGCTGGAGTTTATTTTCAGAGCTGGACAGAACCAGTAGCGTTTCATTTAATTCTGGACTCTGGGCTTCATCTACAGGATCTGGCTCCTGATCACCTGGTATTTCCACAACTTCATGTGCATTTAGCACAATATTTTCTTGCTCTGAGCTGGACACGTTACCAATATTACGTTTTGATTCAGGTATAAAAGGATTTGAATCCTCCGCAGGATATGCTTCTGAAATGTCCATTACTGCACCATTATCTGCATCATGAATAGATTTCTTATTTTCTGCTTGAATGCAAAGTCTGCCCAAAACTGTTTCAAATAGCTGTTGTTGGAAGGCCAACATCTTCTGCTGGTGCTGTAATATTAACCGCAACTCTTCGAAAGAAATCGACATTTTTTTTTTTTTGCCAATAATATTAGCTCCAGAAATCACCGGCAATTATACAGCTAATTTATTTCCAAAATCTGAGTCACCACTTGTATTATTATTATTTATTTGTTGCCAAAATCCCCGTCGCCAATTGTTATGACCTTGCGTCTCCCAATTATTTTGTTTTTGCCAAAATCCCCGTCGCCAATTGTTATGACCTTGAAGTTGAGGGTTCAAAACTTTTCTCCACCCCGTCGCCAATTGTTATGACCTTGCGTCTCCCAATTATTTTGTTTTTGCCAAAATCCCCGTCGCCAATTGTTATGACCTTGAAGTTGAGGGTTCAAAACTTTTATCCCATCCCCGTCGCCAATTGTTATGATCTTGGATGTCTGACTTTTCGATCACACGACTTATCTACCAATCCGAATACGACTTATACGAATCTTCACACTAGGCCAACCAATGACGTTCAACCGGTGTGGGCAGTTTAGCGTCCTTATTGGTCCTCTGTCCTACGAGCCCTTCCACTTGAGTCCAGAACAAAATACCAGCTTCCGAATCAGAGCAGATCAGACCAGATCATTTATTTCAGACATACTTGGTTTATATATCAATCATACAGACCGCAACGTACCATAAAATAGGAGATAATATTTGTACACAAATAAGCCCAAAAAGTGGCTGTGAATGTGGGAGGCATTAGTTAATAAACTGAACATAATTTAAGAAGCGTAAATCGTACAATAATAAATTATAGGTCAAAATAAAGCTTATCATAAGAGGGGTATAAATATACATAATGTAATTGTTGAATAGTTATACAATAAGAATATTCATAGAATATTAGTCCATGAATAGTCCTCGGAAGTTACCTGTAATTTAATCTTCACCGGATATAACAATATGATGGTTGTAGTGATGGTTGGTGTTGTGTGATTACGTTTTTAATTAGTGAAGCGAGACGTAATTTGGTGATGATAACTTGCCCTCCATGATCAGTGATTGGGCTCTATCTGAGACAGTATTGAAGAAATGTATACATATGTAGATGTATGTGTGTACACCTGTATATACATATGTAGACAATTGTATTTAGAAAGAATGAAAAGTGTATGTTTAATATTATGGATGTGATGTTAATTGAGATATTGATATGTTGTTGTTTTTTCTTCTTCAATTAATCATAGATTTGTAACGTTGGTGTAGAGTTGTATATGAGAGAATTTGTTGATGTTGTGATTGGAGGATAAGCGAAAGTATGCAGATGCGAACACATGTGAATATGAATTGGTGGGAGAGTTTATAATCTGTGAAACATGAGATGATGTTTTGAAGAGGAAGGAGATGTATAAATATGAAGATATATTTGATATGATGTATATACTACAACTGACTGATCGGACGACAACGATGTTATGTTGAGTGTAATGGTAAGTTTATGTTTATGCCTAATTCGATAACTTGTGACTAGTGTTGTATTGTGTCATGTTGTGGGACGAATAAGATGGTGGTTATGTGTGTTGATGAGTTAGTTATATGTGACTGATTTGTATGATATGATGTGAATATATTCACGACGGTCTGTTGACCGAGATATGATATAGTTTAGTGAATACTGAAATGTTGTAGCATGATATTGTGTTGAATTGTGATGTATGTGTGTTAATAATGTTAATTTTGTTTATATTTCAGACAATTGGTGTAAGATGGTGTGTTGTAACAATTGGTTGTGATGCTAATAGTGTCGAGTGATAAAACAGGTGAGTAGATTTATGTGGTCGGTTAGTTGTGTGTGGTATTGTGATGATGTTTGTGCTATGTTTGATTGACTGACTGGTTGTTTGATAGATAGATAGATAGATTTTTCTTACTGTAAAGAGGAAATGTTGAAAGGATAAGGTTGACTGTTGACTTGTTGACTTAGGGAGAAGAATTGAGTAATAGTTGATAGTGTAGTGTTCGATCGATTGTGGTGTGTATATAGACGTTCAGTGTATGTGGTTTATGTGTTGTATGGATGTGTGTCGTGTTTGTCGATTTTGAATTTGTTGAGAGATGTAATAGAGAGGAGTGTGTATTTTGTGTGTACATAGGTGGAGAGGTGTCAGTAGACTGTTGAAATAGGTGTTGTGTGATGTGATGCGATTCCAGCTCACATTGACTCGTTGAGGATGATAGTGAGATTAATGATCTGATGATCTTAATATTTCGATAGTATTTGATGAGAGAGTTGGTATTGTGTGTGCCAAATGAAAGTTGTTTTCTTCTGTTTTCTTATCTTTATCTTTTTCTTGTTTTTGGATTTTCAGTTTGTTTGTGAATTCTATGATGGTGATATTGGAGGCGATAAATTTGTGATGAGTGACGAGTGAGTTTGGTGATGGTGGTGGTGATGATGATTTATATACAAAGTTTTTAAATGGGAATAACGGTAAGTGTTTGTTTACCGATTGTTGATATGATGTGATGTGTTATGATTGGTGTGGTGAGTAGTGGTCTATTGTGATTATGTACTGTATATGATGGTTGTAGTGATGGTTGGTGTTGTGTGATTACGTTTTTAATTAGTGAAGCGAGACGTAATTTGGTGATGATAACTTGCCCTCCATGATCAGTGATTGGGCTCTATCTGAGACAGTATTGAAGAAATGTATACATATGTAGATGTATGTGTGTACACCTGTATATACATATGTAGACAATTGTATTTAGAAAGAATGAAAAGTGTATGTTTAATATTATGGATGTGATGTTAATTGAGATATTGATATGTTGTTGTTTTTTCTTCTTCAATTAATCATAGATTTGTAACGTTGGTGTAGAGTTGTATATGAGAGAATTTGTTGATGTTGTGATTGGAGGATAAGCGAAAGTATGCAGATGCGAACACATGTGAATATGAATTGGTGGGAGAGTTTATAATCTGTGAAACATGAGATGATGTTTTGAAGAGGAAGGAGATGTATAAATATGAAGATATATTTGATATGATGTATATACTACAACTGACTGATCGGACGACAACGATGTTATGTTGAGTGTAATGGTAAGTTTATGTTTATGCCTAATTCGATAACTTGTGACTAGTGTTGTATTGTGTCATGTTGTGGGACGAATAAGATGGTGGTTATGTGTGTTGATGAGTTAGTTATATGTGACTGATTTGTATGATATGATGTGAATATATTCACGACGGTCTGTTGACCGAGATATGATATAGTTTAGTGAATACTGAAATGTTGTAGCATGATATTGTGTTGAATTGTGATGTATGTGTGTTAATAATGTTAATTTTGTTTATATTTCAGACAATTGGTGTAAGATGGTGTGTTGTAACAATTGGTTGTGATGCTAATAGTGTCGAGTGATAAAACAGGTGAGTAGATTTATGTGGTCGGTTAGTTGTGTGTGGTATTGTGATGATGTTTGTGCTATGTTTGATTGACTGACTGGTTGTTTGATAGATAGATAGATAGATAGATAGATTTTTCTTACTGTAAAGAGGAAATGTTGAAAGGATAAGGTTGACTGTTGACTTGTTGACTTAGGGAGAAGAATTGAGTAATAGTTGATAGTGTAGTGTTCGATCGATTGTGGTGTGTATATAGACGTTCAGTGTATGTGGTTTATGTGTTGTATGGATGTGTGTCGTGTTTGTCGATTTTGAATTTGTTGAGAGATGTAATAGAGAGGAGTGTGTATTTTGTGTGTACATAGGTGGAGAGGTGTCAGTAGACTGTTGAAATAGGTGTTGTGTGATGTGATGCGATTCCAGCTCACATTGACTCGTTGAGGATGATAGTGAGATTAATGATCTGATGATCTTAATATTTCGATAGTATTTGATGAGAGAGTTGGTATTGTGTGTGCCAAATGAAAGTTGTTTTCTTCTGTTTTCTTATCTTTATCTTTTCTTTTTTTGGATTTTCAGTTTGTTTGTGAATTCTATGATGGTGATATTGGAGGCGATAAATTTGTGATGAGTGACGAGTGAGTTTGGTGATGGTGGTGGTGATGATGATTTATATACAAAGTTTTTAAATGGGAATAACGGTAAGTGTTTGTTTACCGATTGTTGATATGATGTGATGTGTTATGATTGGTGTGGTGAGTAGTGGTCTATTGTGATTATGTACTGTATATGATGGTTGTAGTGATGGTTGGTGTTGTGTGATTACGTTTTTAATTAGTGAAGCGAGACGTAATTTGGTGATGATAACTTGCCCTCCATGATCAGTGATTGGGCTCTATCTGAGACAGTATTGAAGAAATGTATACATATGTAGATGTATGTGTGTACACCTGTATATACATATGTAGACAATTGTATTTAGAAAGAATGAAAAGTGTATGTTTAATATTATGGATGTGATGTTAATTGAGATATTGATATGTTGTTGTTTTTTCTTCTTCAATTAATCATAGATTTGTAACGTTGGTGTAGAGTTGTATATGAGAGAATTTGTTGATGTTGTGATTGGAGGATAAGCGAAAGTATGCAGATGCGAACACATGTGAATATGAATTGGTGGGAGAGTTTATAATCTGTGAAACATGAGATGATGTTTTGAAGAGGAAGGAGATGTATAAATATGAAGATATATTTGATATGATGTATATACTACAACTGACTGATCGGACGACAACGATGTTATGTTGAGTGTAATGGTAAGTTTATGTTTATGCCTAATTCGATAACTTGTGACTAGTGTTGTATTGTGTCATGTTGTGGGACGAATAAGATGGTGGTTATGTGTGTTGATGAGTTAGTTATATGTGACTGATTTGTATGATATGATGTGAATATATTCACGACGGTCTGTTGACCGAGATATGATATAGTTTAGTGAATACTGAAATGTTGTAGCATGATATTGTGTTGAATTGTGATGTATGTGTGTTAATAATGTTAATTTTGTTTATATTTCAGACAATTGGTGTAAGATGGTGTGTTGTAACAATTGGTTGTGATGCTAATAGTGTCGAGTGATAAAACAGGTGAGTAGATTTATGTGGTCGGTTAGTTGTGTGTGGTATTGTGATGATGTTTGTGCTATGTTTGATTGACTGACTGGTTGTTTAGATAGATAGATAGATAGATAGATAGATAGATTTTTATTACTGTAAAGAGGAAATGTTGAAAGGATAAGGTTGACTGTTGACTTGTTGACTTAGGGAGAAGAATTGAGTAATAGTTGATAGTGTAGTGTTCGATCGATTGTGGTGTGTATATAGACGTTCAGTGTATGTGGTTTATGTGTTGTATGGATGTGTGTCGTGTTTGTCGATTTTGAATTTGTTGAGAGATGTAATAGAGAGGAGTGTGTATTTTGTGTGTACATAGGTGGAGAGGTGTCAGTAGACTGTTGAAATAGGTGTTGTGTGATGTGATGCGATTCCAGCTCACATTGACTCGTTGAGGATGATAGTGAGATTAATGATCTGATGATCTTAATATTTCGATAGTATTTGATGAGAGAGTTGGTATTGTGTGTGCCAAATGAAAGTTGTTTTCTTCTGTTTTCTTATCTTTATCTTTATCTTTTTTTGGATTTTCAGTTTGTTTGTGAATTCTATGATGGTGATATTGGAGGCGATAAATTTGTGATGAGTGACGAGTGAGTTTGGTGATGGTGGTGGTGATGATGATTTATATACAAAGTTTTTAAATGGGAATAACGGTAAGTGTTTGTTTACCGATTGTTGATATGATGTGATGTGTTATGATTGGTGTGGTGAGTAGTGGTCTATTGTGATTATGTACTGTATATGATGGTTGTAGTGATGGTTGGTGTTGTGTGATTACGTTTTTAATTAGTGAAGCGAGACGTAATTTGGTGATGATAACTTGCCCTCCATGATCAGTGATTGGGCTCTATCTGAGACAGTATTGAAGAAATGTATACATATGTAGATGTATGTGTGTACACCTGTATATACATATGTAGACAATTGTATTTAGAAAGAATGAAAAGTGTATGTTTAATATTATGGATGTGATGTTAATTGAGATATTGATATGTTGTTGTTTTTTCTTCTTCAATTAATCATAGATTTGTAACGTTGGTGTAGAGTTGTATATGAGAGAATTTGTTGATGTTGTGATTGGAGGATAAGCGAAAGTATGCAGATGCGAACACATGTGAATATGAATTGGTGGGAGAGTTTATAATCTGTGAAACATGAGATGATGTTTTGAAGAGGAAGGAGATGTATAAATATGAAGATATATTTGATATGATGTATATACTACAACTGACTGATCGGACGACAACGATGTTATGTTGAGTGTAATGGTAAGTTTATGTTTATGCCTAATTCGATAACTTGTGACTAGTGTTGTATTGTGTCATGTTGTGGGACGAATAAGATGGTGGTTATGTGTGTTGATGAGTTAGTTATATGTGACTGATTTGTATGATATGATGTGAATATATTCACGACGGTCTGTTGACCGAGATATGATATAGTTTAGTGAATACTGAAATGTTGTAGCATGATATTGTGTTGAATTGTGATGTATGTGTGTTAATAATGTTAATTTTGTTTATATTTCAGACAATTGGTGTAAGATGGTGTGTTGTAACAATTGGTTGTGATGCTAATAGTGTCGAGTGATAAAACAGGTGAGTAGATTTATGTGGTCGGTTAGTTGTGTGTGGTATTGTGATGATGTTTGTGCTATGTTTGATTGACTGACTGGTTGTTTGATAGATAGATAGATAGATAGATAGATTTTTCTTACTGTAAAGAGGAAATGTTGAAAGGATAAGGTTGACTGTTGACTTGTTGACTTAGGGAGAAGAATTGAGTAATAGTTGATAGTGTAGTGTTCGATCGATTGTGGTGTGTATATAGACGTTCAGTGTATGTGGTTTATGTGTTGTATGGATGTGTGTCGTGTTTGTCGATTTTGAATTTGTTGAGAGATGTAATAGAGAGGAGTGTGTATTTTGTGTGTACATAGGTGGAGAGGTGTCAGTAGACTGTTGAAATAGGTGTTGTGTGATGTGATGCGATTCCAGCTCACATTGACTCGTTGAGGATGATAGTGAGATTAATGATCTGATGATCTTAATATTTCGATAGTATTTGATGAGAGAGTTGGTATTGTGTGTGCCAAATGAAAGTTGTTTTCTTCTGTTTTCTTATCTTTATCTTTTCTTTTTTTGGATTTTCAGTTTGTTTGTGAATTCTATGATGGTGATATTGGAGGCGATAAATTTGTGATGAGTGACGAGTGAGTTTGGTGATGGTGGTGGTGATGATGATTTATATACAAAGTTTTTAAATGGGAATAACGGTAAGTGTTTGTTTACCGATTGTTGATATGATGTGATGTGTTATGATTGGTGTGGTGAGTAGTGGTCTATTGTGATTATGTACTGTATATGATGGTTGTAGTGATGGTTGGTGTTGTGTGATTACGTTTTTAATTAGTGAAGCGAGACGTAATTTGGTGATGATAACTTGCCCTCCATGATCAGTGATTGGGCTCTATCTGAGACAGTATTGAAGAAATGTATACATATGTAGATGTATGTGTGTACACCTGTATATACATATGTAGACAATTGTATTTAGAAAGAATGAAAAGTGTATGTTTAATATTATGGATGTGATGTTAATTGAGATATTGATATGTTGTTGTTTTTTCTTCTTCAATTAATCATAGATTTGTAACGTTGGTGTAGAGTTGTATATGAGAGAATTTGTTGATGTTGTGATTGGAGGATAAGCGAAAGTATGCAGATGCGAACACATGTGAATATGAATTGGTGGGAGAGTTTATAATCTGTGAAACATGAGATGATGTTTTGAAGAGGAAGGAGATGTATAAATATGAAGATATATTTGATATGATGTATATACTACAACTGACTGATCGGACGACAACGATGTTATGTTGAGTGTAATGGTAAGTTTATGTTTATGCCTAATTCGATAACTTGTGACTAGTGTTGTATTGTGTCATGTTGTGGGACGAATAAGATGGTGGTTATGTGTGTTGATGAGTTAGTTATATGTGACTGATTTGTATGATATGATGTGAATATATTCACGACGGTCTGTTGACCGAGATATGATATAGTTTAGTGAATACTGAAATGTTGTAGCATGATATTGTGTTGAATTGTGATGTATGTGTGTTAATAATGTTAATTTTGTTTATATTTCAGACAATTGGTGTAAGATGGTGTGTTGTAACAATTGGTTGTGATGCTAATAGTGTCGAGTGATAAAACAGGTGAGTAGATTTATGTGGTCGGTTAGTTGTGTGTGGTATTGTGATGATGTTTGTGCTATGTTTGATTGACTGACTGGTTGTTTGATAGATAGATAGATAGATAGATAGATAGATAGATAGATTTTTCTTACTGTAAAGAGGAAATGTTGAAAGGATAAGGTTGACTGTTGACTTGTTGACTTAGGGAGAAGAATTGAGTAATAGTTGATAGTGTAGTGTTCGATCGATTGTGGTGTGTATATAAACGTTCAGTGTATGTGGTTTATGTGTTGTATGGATGTGTGTCGTGTTTGTCGATTTTGAATTTGTTGAGAGATGTAATAGAGAGGAGTGTGTATTTTGTGTGTACATAGGTGGAGAGGTGTCAGTAGACTGTTGAAATAGGTGTTGTGTGATATGATGCGATTCCAGCTCACATTGACTCGTTGAGGATGATAGTGAGATTAATGATCTGATGATCTTAATATTTCGATAGTATTTGATGAGAGAGTTGGTATTGTGTGTGCCAAATGAAAGTTGTTTTCTTCTGTTTTCTTATCTTTATCTTTTCTTTTTTTGGATTTTCAGTTTGTTTGTGAATTCTATGATGGTGATATTGGAGGCGATAAATTTGTGATGAGTGACGAGTGAGTTTGGTGATGGTGGTGGTGATGATGATTTATATACAAAGTTTTTAAATGGGAATAACGGTAAGTGTTTGTTTACCGATTGTTGATATGATGTGATGTGTTATGATTGGTGTGGTGAGTAGTGGTCTATTGTGATTATGTACTGTATATGATGGTTGTAGTGATGGTTGGTGTTGTGTGATTACGTTTTTAATTAGTGAAGCGAGACGTAATTTGGTGATGATAACTTGCCCTCCATGATCAGTGATTGGGCTCTATCTGAGACAGTATTGAAGAAATGTATACATATGTAGATGTATGTGTGTACACCTGTATATA
>NW_026137086.1:0-44548 GCF_000699445.3 Schistosoma haematobium
CCAACACTAACCTAAGAGGTAACACCCAAAAACTGGAGACACAACATAGCAGAAAGGACTGTAGACATAACTTATACTCCTTAACAGTTGTCAAATGCTGGAATTCGCCGCCGAGCGAGCTAGTCCAAGCAACTTCCCAGGAGTCCTTTAAGAGGCAACCTGATCTATTCCTAAGGACTAAGGATAGTATCACACTATGATTTACTAATTTCTTTCCCTCTTTTGCTGTCAACATGCCTAGGTTCTTGCCTGGAGGATTTGGTGATCCCCTGCTACTTGACACGGAAGCCTGTAAAGCGAAAGCTTCTATTCCGTCCACAACCATTTGAACCATTTGAACCATTTGATGTTATTGGGTTTTTTCTTAGCCCATTATAAACAGGACAGATACATTGGTTAAAATGATTTATCATTGACTTCTCTAGTTTGAACGTTACTTCTCTGAGAGGACTATGGGACAAAACAGAAATAAGAGATGCTCGGTTTTTAAGACCGACTGCGTATGACAGAACATTCTGACTAGGTACTTCACCAAATCTTTGAGCCTTAAAACCCACCGATATTTCGGAACGATATTGGTCTTTAAAGTAGTTGCGTTGGAGATATTGGAGAAACGAACTCTGACATGAAATTTCTAGTGAGATCAGGAATAGCGCTCAGTATCCCTCCACGGAAGAAAACGTGCCTGAAGTTGCAAATTTACCTTGCCACTCTTAAAACCACCAGAAAGTAAAAGTTGCGAAGTCAGGTGACGAGACTTGATCTTGGATTTGGAAAACAAGTACTTCTGGTGGTCTCTATTGCAGACTTATTTTTGAGGCTTTCGGAATCAAGATTTTAGAAAGATAATGGTATTTGCTTAATCCCAAATAACGTCAATTGATGCTTTGAGACATCGTCACATTAGAATATTAAAGATTCCCATTGTGAAAATTAGAACAACACATATAAGCGAACAATTGTTTTCAATTAGATCGTCATCAGGCTTTACTCTAATATACATGAATATTTATACGAAAATTTTTAAACCAATCAAGGCAATATGAGTCAATAATCACAATGAAATAGAATAAGTCACTACACATAATAGGTAAAAGTACAAGTTGATAGTAGTAGGAAGACAGGTGAACAGATAGTGGTAAGAATAATAAACTACAATAACAAAGCTCTTATCAATAGTTAATCGTTGGAAATAGAAGGTCAAATAAACATGGGTAAATAGACTAGGAATAGTAATCACAAAACATTAAAAATCATTACGTAATAAGATGTGTGTAAATAATTAGATAGTGAAGAATACAAAGAGGCGGATAATGACAAACAAATAATGGATGTAGAAATAAGGTTAACAATAACACAGATAGAATAAAATAAATAAATAATGATAATAATAAAGTTTAAAATAAAAAATAAAATAAAAATTGTTAGTTAAGTTATAACTGGCCATGGAAGGGATAGGGGAGTCACGTATTTCTTCTGTACACATAGATTGGGGTTATATGTACGAATTCCAATGGCTTCAGCTATATATAGGAGACGGGAACGGACTCCGTCGGGAAATGATGGAGGTATACGATAGATAACTCGAAATGATTTCAATTTATCTACTGCATGACCGCTATCAATAAGATGTGCTAGTATAGAACTGCGAATAGTTTTTCTCTGACCCTTTATGTACCAAGTTGGTAGATGTTCACTCATTCGTTGGTTAAGTTGCCTGGTAGTACGCCCTATATAGCTATCTCCACAGGAGCAGCTGAATTTGTAAATGCACATGGAAGAGGCCAACTCAGGTAACTTATCCTTCGTTTGAGTAGACATCGCTGGTCGACAAGAGAAGGTCAACGCAAGATTGGCTGCGTAGAATGTCTTGGTGATTACTTTGGTTAACCTATATTTCAGAGTGTCACTAGCCACATCCCCGTTGAATTGCACTTTCATGTATAAAGGTTTCTTACGAACAGTCGAAATCTCCGACTTCTTTATTATATCCTGCATGTATTTCTTAATGAACGCACTGGGGTAGCCGATCTCGGTCAGTGAGTTGTTGAGAAATTCAAGCTCCTGACTTAGAGTGTCTACTGTACGGATCCTTTTTGCTCTGCTCGTGAGACATCTGACCAAATTTCTCTTGTAACGGATGGGTGTGAAACTGCAGAAGTGAGTATATTGGCATGAAGAGGGGTTTCTTCTATACACGCTTCTACTTAATGTGCCGTCACTTCGTCTGCTTAGTGTGACGTCAAGGAAGCTCAGCTTCTTATCATGCTCGCTTTCACCAGTGAAGGTGATCGCTGGGTGAACACTGTTGAATTGGTCTAGGAGTTCCTCCTTACTAGTGTTTTGGTCTACGATAATGAATGTGTCGTCAATGTATCGACAATATAAATCCAGTTTCTTAATAGTCTCATTGAGAGGTCCGTTTTCTAGCTTTGCTAGGAAGAGGTCAGCTAAAATCGGGCCTAGAGGCGAGCCCATGGCTATCCCGTCTATTTGTCTATAGTAAGTATTGTTGAAGACAAAATGTACATTCAGAGTGCATCTTAGGAGCAGTTCCCTTAGGCTATCGTTAGGCAGGCCAATGTTGATTTGTTTCTTTGATATTTGCTTGCATATAAAATCAATAGTCTCTATAAGTGGTACGTTGGTGAACAAAGATTCTACATCCAATGAGATCATATTTTTCATACTGACATTAATATTTTCTACTTTGGAGGTGAAGTTGAAGACATCTTTTACACTATTTCTAACAACTGATTTGTGTAAAGGTTCTAGGATTTGTACTAGCCACTTTGCGATTTTGTGGTAAGGAGAATTGTACATATCTAGAACTGGACGTAGAGGAAGACCCGATTTATGTACTTTAGGCAAACCATACAATCGTGGTGTGAATGATCCAGTCGGCCTAATTGAATCGTAAATCTCAGTCGTAATTATTTCCTTTTTCGTTAGATCTTTAAGGAAATTGGCCAATTGTCTTTCTACTTTATTATTAATGTCACAATTACTAGTAATTTTCTGAAATTTGCTAGAATCGCTAAGCATTGTTTCCATTTTTCCCATGTAATCATTTTTGTTCATGAGAACTATACCTCCTCCTTTATCTGGTTTGGTTATGGTCAGGGTTTCATCTTTTCTTAGTTTCATTAAAGAGTCACGGTGCTGCTTGGTTAGTAGGTGATTTGTGGTACCCTTACTATTCTTGTATTGTTGGCAGCTATCAACTAGTGTGGTTTTAAACCGAGCAAGGTCCTCCAATGAGGTAGGAATCAAGTCAGTTGTTTGTGAAAATAAATTCTCAAATTGTACATCAGTATCTAATTGGTTGATTCTATGTCTACTATCACAGAATTTAGGTCCCAGAGATAAAGCTTCTAGCTGTACTACATCTAGTTCAATATTGGAAAAATTATGTACGTACCGTTTCGTGTCGAAGGGAAACTGCTTTTCTGGCTTTCTCAACAACTCACTGACCGAGATCGGCTACCCCAGTGCGTTCATTAAGAAATACATGCAGGATATAATAAAGAAGTCGGAGATTTCGACTGTTCGTAAGAAACCTTTATACATGAAAGTGCAATTCAACGGGGATGTGGCTAGTGACACTCTGAAATATAGGTTAACCAAAGTAATCACCAAGACATTCTACGCAGCCAATCTTGCGTTGACCTTCTCTTGTCGACCAGCGATGTCTACTCAAACGAAGGATAAGTTACCTGAGTTGGCCTCTTCCATGTGCATTTACAAATTCAGCTGCTCCTGTGGAGATAGCTATATAGGGCGTACTACCAGGCAACTTAACCAACGAATGAGTGAACATCTACCAACTTGGTACATAAAGGGTCAGAGAAAAACTATTCGCAGTTCTATACTAGCACATCTTATTGATAGCGGTCATGCAGTAGATAAATTGAAATCATTTCGAGTTATCTATCGTATACCTCCATCATTTCCCGACGGAGTCCGTTCCCGTCTCCTATATATAGCTGAAGCCATTGGAATTCGTACATATAACCCCAATCTATGTGTACAGAAGAAATACGTGACTCCCCTATCCCTTCCATGGCCAGTTATAACTTAACTAACAATTTTTATTTTATTTTTTATTTTAAACTTTATTATTATCATTATTTATTTATTTTATTCTATCTGTGTTATTGTTAACCTTATTTCTACATCCATTATTTGTTTGTCATTATCCGCCTCTTTGTATTCTTCACTATCTAATTATTTACACACATCTTATTACGTAATGATTTTTAATGTTTTGTGATTACTATTCCTAGTCTATTTACCCATGTTTATTTGACCTTCTATTTCCAACGATTAACTATTGATAAGAGCTTTGTTATTGTAGTTTATTATTCTTACCACTATCTGTTCACCTGTCTTCCTACTACTATCAACTTGTACTTTTACCTATTATGTGTAGTGACTTATTCTATTTCATTGTGATTATTGACTCATATTGCCTTGATTGGTTTAAAAATTTTCGTATAAATATTCATGTATATTAGAGTAAAGCCTGATGACGATCTAATTGAAAACAATTGTTCGCTTATATGTGTTGTTCTAATCGTCACATTAGTCGATCATACTGCCTTACATTATTGACGAAAGTATCATTTGTTGGTTTTACTCTCTGAATGTCAAGTATTTTCCACAGTTCAGTGGCTTCGTGAACTTAAAGGCGTGTGGTTGATTTTCTACAATTTGTTTTTTGCTGTCGACCAAAATAGTCTCAAGATACGGCTACGATACCTAGCCGAACACCCTTGGTTACTAGTGTAAGTCAGAACTAACAAGGTTAGAATAAATGTCGAATGGTATTGGTTCTGTTTATTTTGGGGAATTACTTAACAATGCAGGTTTTACTTAGGTTCAAAAGTTTATGCGGTAGTTATTTAGACCAAATTTGGTGGAACACATCTTCACCAATCTAGTGTGGCCCAACCAGTGTTTTCATGGGTTTCATGAGACGGTCTCTCGTCACTTAAGTTATTGACGGTCAGTATCTGTTATAAACATTGCTCTTCTAAAAACTAAGTGTACAGTAAGACTCGAAAACTTGGAAACTCCCAATTTTGTCATGATATCTGCCCACGAAGTACTAATCACGTGTGTGTGATGTGAAGCTATTGATTGAATGTCACTTGTCGAGAAAATGTTCAACCCGTTGGAACTTTTTGTATGGGTAGTCTTAGCATCGGAAAGGAATATAATAATAAGAGTAGTAGGTCTTCAGGTTGTGAAATATCTAGTGATGGCGTACTAGGGGTTTATTAGGTTCCGTTGTACATATTATCAACTAATATATTTGCAGGAACGTATAATGATAAATATTTGGATAAATTTCAGTCATGGAGTATGAAAGTTGTATATCGGGGATAGCTAGTAATTTTGAAGCAGATGAAATGATGAAAAATGGAAAGAATAATGTGGTAAAGATAAACACATCTACCTTGATAAGAAGATATGCAGATCCACAATTAACTACCATCCTGACTAGAATTAGTGTTATTGAGTGTGCATACCACCACGCACTGAATATTAAAGACGCCTTCAACCGTACAGAAACGACAGGAAGCGAGAGCAAACTAATTATTCAGTTTATACAAGCTCGTCATAAAGATATTGGATATTGGCAACACACGTTTGCATCCAAAACATACAAGTTGAATTAGGAAAGCAAGGAAGAACTGTCGAAATGAAAAGATCGAGGTCTAGAAAGAAATTAGGGGAGAAGGTGGGCTCAAGCGAGAACCATTATGGAATTGGGCTGGCACTAGAAAAACATGATTTCAAACCAAATAATTTGCACCCATTAATTTAAGTTGGCTCTTCTGGATAAGGTTCAAGGGTTGGGATAATTCGCAAAATCTGCTCAACTTTTGTCTATTTTTCAGAGGATGACCTCTCGAGGTTTATGTATTTTTTCATAAGCTTAAGTGTCACTATAAATGTTTTGGTGGATATTAGCCTATATTTACTGATATTAACCAAATAAAGACATTCAGTAATTTATGTTTCAATTCCCCGCGGGCCACATCGATTTCCGTCGGAAATGGCGCACCCTGCAAAACGGTCAAGGTATGATGTTCTTGCCGCAGCTACCGCTCAGTTCTACAACACTACAGGGACAGTACCGGGAAGCCTTCACCTGGCAACTGATATCTCCTATCTAGTTACTAATCAACCGAGTTGCACTATTGTCGTTGCAGACATCCCGGAAGGTTGTACAGAAAGGGATTTGATTGGTCTTTTCAGCAGATACGGGCAGATTAAAAATGCCAAGCTGGTATGCAGTGGTCGAGCTGCTCTTGTTGAGTTTTGTGAAATTTCTCCTCCCACTAGACTTGTCCACATGGCGAAAATCAACCCTTTTTGTGTCGGTCCGAATCGCGTTAGGCTGGAATTTTCTTCCGAAACAATTACTCCTGTAATTGACCGCAAACATCAATCACAGTCTTCAGCCTTGGACAACAATGCCCCTACACGCATTCTTCATTTAGATATTTCAAATGCTGAATACCCAATAACTGTCGATGTAATAAAGGCAATCTGTTCTCCTCATGGGAATATCCTAAGAACCTTTATTGGGAAAAAGAATGTTGACCGTTCATTAGAAGCTCTTGTTGAATTTGAAAATGTTGAAGAGGCTAGGGCAGCCAAAGAGCAGCTTGATGGTGCTGACATATATTCCGGTTGTTGTAATCTTACGGTTGCATATTCCCGTCTTCAACGTGTTCATGTGACTCAGAACGATAGTGAGTCCTGGGATTTCACTGGTCCAAGTGGCAATTTAGAAGGACCTCTGAACAATTCTTCCACTCAGCGTACGCTACTTGGCTCAGTAGCTCCGCCTCCCAATTCAGCCGTAGCTTCTGCAATCTTACCACCTCCTGCAGCCGCCCCATTCCCACATGTGTCTCCGATGTATGGCGCACAACCCTACCCTCCCTCCCAAACACCGATGGGTTACTATGGAGTGGGTCCACTTATTCCTCCGGCGTGCGCTGTCCCTGCCGTGACACCGTTTGCCTCTCCATATCCAGGTTACTGGCAACCTAATATGATCCCGGCTGCTGGTATCCAGTCACTCAGGCCACAAGCTTCGACTGGTTTCACACCACCATCACAAATCATAATACTTCCAACCCCTCCTTCAGTTCATCAAGTAAATGCTAGCGGAATTGGGATTGGTCATTCAACATCAAACCTATCTGTATCAACTCCGGCTGCTCGTCAATCGGACTTGTCAGTTTTTGAAGCTATTGAAGGTGTAGTTTTAATGGCCAGCAATATACCACAGCGCATGAATTGTGATCATCTGTTCAATTTAATTTGTCTGTATGGTAATGTTGCACGGATTAAGTTCCTGAAGACACGCCCTGGCTATGCAATGGTTCAAGTCGGAAACCCAGAAACAGGTGACCTCATACATCGATACTTCAGTGGAGTGTGTGTGTTTGAGCAAGTTATTCAGTTTCATCACAGCAAGGTGACGGAGCTTAAGGAACATGAAAATCTGGGGACATTGGCTGATGGGTCACCAGTTATGAAAAATTACATGAGTGAGTTTTTGTTGTACCTTAGAGTGTCCCATATATTAGCGTTGTATTTGATTGGAGGGGCTAGTTTTTAATGCTATCCAACATTTTGTATTCTACTTTCCATATATTTATATTCATAGTTACGAAGATTCCTGCCAAACCTCTTAAGTATAAGCAACTTCCATTTCCCTAGTTGCAAAGACTCGTGCACATCAAATCTCTATAATTTTAGACGAGGTTTTTTTTACCGTTCCAGTCTATGGTCTAAGCGTGGCATTGTAGCAATTGCCTGCATGGACTTTATTATTAGCGAAGTTAACCATCGATTGTTAAGTTCATAACTTACTGACTGACCTATGTGTAGGCTTGTTCTCATCGCAATTTCCTTACGACGAACTCATTGTATCTCACAAATTTAACGTTCCACAAATTTGTGATGACAAGGATCAGTAGGTCTTCATTGACTGTTCTCGCATTTAACAGAACTATCAATTCGATCTCAATGTCTACTTAACCAACCATAGCAATAATTTTAAGTCAGTTCGCACTAGTCTCCTGAAAACTAGTTAATATATGTTACATCTGTTACTTGGCCTTGATATTTGAAGACAAACTACTAACAAACGTACATTGATCTTCAAAGACACCAACTGAAATGAGCCATGTACTTGTTTTCAGACTGCTCGGGTGAGGTCCACGCAATTAGATACTAGGTTCATTGATTCCCTGTTAATTCTTCACACATCACAAATGTGTACTTTCTCGAATTTGATCTATGATGTCTGATCTTTTGATACTATTAGTACTTTTATTACCATTGTTATTCTGGGATTGGCTCGCTGTGCTAATGGGTTATAGGATTCAAACCTATGTACACATGCATCATGTCCTATATTGCTTATCACTGCGAAGATATCGAAACATGGTGATCTTCAGGAGGCCGACAACTCAATTTTAGCCCTTGTGTACTTTGACAGTGCAAGTATCGTTAATTTGAGCTTCCTGAGTCTGAATGTTTTGTAACTCCTTTGTGCCTAACCAGTCAGACAAGTTTAATTGTCCCCAGTTGTCATTCTATGGTGCACGAGTATACCGAGGAGTAAATATTTTTTTCTACTTGTCCCGTTGTATAAGCTCCAACTTGACCGGCTTCAGTTTTGATTCAGAAAAAATTTAGATTTTCTGTAAATTTTTTGCCGTACAGGCTTTTGGTTTCTCTTGCACTAAGTTTAATGGACTTTCTTTTACGTTATAGCGGACCCCAACAACCGCTTCCGAAACTCAATGGTGGCTGCCAAAAGTAGAATTCTTGAACCTTCTCGCACACTTCATTTCTTCAATGCCCCCCTTAATTTTAGTCCAGATGACATTTGCCGAGTGTTCTCAGATTGTGGTGCCACACCTCCACCCCGTGTTGTAATATTCACTTCTAAAGCAGGTCAAAAAACTTCTCTTGGTAAGTTCTGATAATGATTAACTGAACATATAGTATATTTATCCCTATTGACCAGTTATTTATCAATAATCCTGAACACAAGCTTAGTCATAAGTGTTTTTTTCAATGTAGTGATTAGATTACTATGTGCATGATTGAACGTTTAACTTATGTTATAAATATTACGACTGTTATACTGATTACACCTGTACACAACACTACTATCCGTTAGTCAGCTCTAAAATAAGTAGTGCTTTGCTGATCCTCAGGATAATAATTGTTTCCAAAACGCGAAGTTTGTTATGTTCTTTTGTTCCCATGAGGAGCTGGAAATTCACTGATCTGTACTTGATAACGGAATCCCTTCAGAATCTTCATACTTTGTCCAGTGCGTAACACATTTCATCAGCACTATGAATTGTAACGGTCTCTTGTTCAATTCCAAAAAATATCCCATTTGCGTTTAGTTCACTAAGACGTAAGACACTAGTTTGTAGCCTTTGGTTGCTGAAAAGAAAGAATATAAACAGTATGAAGCTAATTTTTCAGTGTATGTAATGTATAACTGTGCATCAGCCGACAAAAGCTTCGTAAGGTATGCTAAATGCGACTGCAAATACCTAGCATTCCAATATTTTGTTACATATAACTATGGAGACTACTTATTTCGGATGGTAGTTTTCAGTGATTATTTTGACATGAAAATCCTTGTTATGGTCCTTGGCATATTGGTGAGTGCCATGCATATATTGGTCCCAAGTTTGACGAAATATGTCGACCTCATAAAGGGGATTGACTACCAACTTTTTGACCAAGGGTCGATGAAAGGTTACTAACTTTGAAGGTGCAAGGAAAAGATAACTAGACGTTCGCTTGAAGCTTAAAGTAAAATTGATCAGTTTGGGCACCAAGTAACTCAGTGAGAATAATTGGAAAATAGACAAATCAATGTGAAAATATTGTAGGGCCTTTCCACCAACCCATAAGTATCTCTAAGTAGTAGTATTCCCACTCAACTAAGTAGAAGCCTATAGGCTCGTCGGAAAAAAAGGGCCTTGCAAAGAGTGCGCGACTGGAAAGTAAATGGACGCGTTTAAGGTTCATGGTACGTGTAATTAGGAAAAATCGATATCTACGGTGAGGCGGACACGTTGGAGCATACACTATGAAGTGCAGACGGACGCATCATAATCTACACTTTCTTATCACTTCCGAAGACTTCGAACTTAAATATTTACTCAAACACCGATAGTGGTACAAGAAGGCACCAAATATATACACGCCACATAATTCACTCAATTTATGTGAAGGCTGTCATCAGTAAGAGTATAGGATATTCGTAGCTTACTAGTATTTGATCATAGGTGTCTTCGAAACATTGCTCGTATATCTTGGGACCATCGAGTAAGTAATACAGTTGTTAGGAAACGGGTACCATGTAAAGAAGGCAAATCAACTGATGAAGTGGTGAAAGTTCATCAGTTGAAATGACTGGGACACGTGTTACGTATGCCCAACCACCGACTGCCCCGACGTGCGATGTTTTATGTTGCAGGAGTAGGTTGGAAGAAAGATAAGGGCGGCCAGGCCAAAACATGGCGCAAATCCTTGAAGTCACTGACAAGTGAGCTGAGTCATATCGGTATGTGTAGACTACCTGGTTGGGGACCGCGAGATGATAGCAACCGATGGTTAGAGACCCTGAATGACATGGCTCAAAATTGTTTGCAATGGTGCAGGTGCATCCACTCTTTGTGTTCTCCCGAATTCTAATCTTCCGAACTCTCCATGTCCCTGTTTCCCTCTTTCCAAATTTGTTTCACTGGATTATACTCCTTGAATAACATCTTCAAACCCTAATCTTTCCGATTACTGCTTAAACTCTTACTACCTCTACCACTACGGGATTTAAATCGACAACTGCATCCTTGTGCTAATGCGGCATGGCAACTCGAACTGATGTACGTGCGTGCGAAGTTCTACGTTGTTACTGTCTGACGGACTGACGTGGAGGCTGAGATACTACCTATGTGCCAAAACCGAGTCAGGTGGTTTTACTAAGGGGTTACACCGCGAGCCTTTGACCTAGAGGTCTAATTCACATGATAATGGATCAACGTTAGGCAATATAGTCCCATGGTATCCGGTTACCAACAATAGGTTCGTACTACATTCGTTCCCTCAGGATCCTGGATCCCGTGTGACCATTGGTTTGGAATCAGGGTTTTCCAAATCCCCTGGGTAGATTCTCGGAATCCACCAACCCGGTTAAAGCGATAGACATTCGCGTTTTGTCCTCTCAATTTCGTAAAGAACATTAATACCACGAGAAGGCAGTGAGTAGGACTTCCTTTGTAGTGGCTGTATGCACGTGGACATGTGAGAGCATTTCATGATGGAGAGCTGACTCTACCCTCGACCATATCAGGGCATTTGAGGGCTCAAACTTCGAAAAGCGTTGTGAGCTATAATGAACACACCAGTATAGAACGTAAAACCGCCGCAAGTATGCATTACATGTATATTCGGAATGCACAGATAGAAACCTGTACATTCCATAGTATACACATACGTATAGATGCGATCACCCCAGACCAAGAATGGTTGTATGCCTAACGTAGTGCAGTATCTAGTTTTCGTAGCCTATATGTGTACTTTCATTGGTCTTGTACATAGTCGAACTTTTGTGAATTACCCAAAAGTTAATAAATTAGGGGTATTAAAAACGTGTCTAGTTATTGTCGTGCTTGTTTGCCTATGTGTTACTGAATAATAACCATATTTGACAAGATTCTATAAATCAGTGTAAATGGAAAACAAGGTAACATTCGATTATATGAATAGTAGTTTATTTATCTCTACATCTACTTGACTACCGCGTATTTGTATCGAATCCCAGTTTTTGTACATTAAAGTGTTCTCTTCAGGTGATTTCCGACGAGAAACGTCAATCAGTTAGTCAATGTGTAAAACCATTAAGTCCAAACTTTATTATAAATATCCAATATGAAAAATGACTGAATGTAAGTTTTTATTTCTCTTGGACAGGATTGGTAGAATGGGATACGTTGACTGAGGCTCTTGAGGCCCTCATTTTGGCAAATCACCGGCCAGTTCACTTATCTGGATACGCTCATCCTTTTCATCTAAAAATTGCCTTTAGTCCGAAACCTATATCAGATGACAGAGCTGGCATTTCGCTGATACGTTATCCTGCACCTCCTTTGATGCCCGGACACCATGGATCGTTGGCGATAAATGGTCAGCGAAATGACAAGGCTCCTGGTGGCGGTTCTAATGGGGAACAAGAGGATGAATTAGATATTCTGTCGAAAATGGAGAAAGCCGAAGGTTGTGCAAAGCCTAAATCAAAGGGTGACTCAGCGGATGCTAAATCTGATTCAACTAAATTTCCAGAAGATGAATCCAATGGTGCACCAAATTCGTCGGGAGTGACCGGAAACGAAACTTAGACGTGCGATAGCGAACTGATATATTTCAGTATATTTAACACCCGCGTTTCATTATGCTTAGCTTATTAATGGCCACTTGCAAATGAGTATGTCGTTATTCTGTGTTTTTTTCATGCGTATATATGTCATGTAGATGATTATCTCATCATGGTCACAACTATCATGTTTATTATGTTTGTAATAGATCCTAATATTTTTATGTGGCAGTAGCCTTACATATTTTATAAAGTTAAATAATAAATAATTTGTTCGTTTTGCTCTTTCCACTGCTTAGCATATGGTATATTTATGTTGCATTTCTATTTGAGGAATCAGGTCCCATTAAGTTGTATTGATGGTATCATGTCTCCCGATCATTAAATTCATTAATCCATTCATGTCTAATTATGAAGTCAACCACTTTAAAGCTTTACTTTTTATGTGCTTATATAATCACTCATGTTTATTTTAGTCATTGTTTTATTGGCATAAAACATATCCTAAATGAAATATTAATTTGTTCTACGAAACCCTAAGACATTTTACTATATAAAACAAATGTTTTGATATATATATATACATATATATTATGTGCCTTTATTTATTTTATGTCTGGTTAGGCTAGTTAGGCTCATGATTTGTGCAATATTATAGGTTGTTATTATTATGCCGTTTATGTAGACCCTCGTTTGTAGTTGATTTGGTTAATTTCATCGTATGTCCCCCCCCAGATAATATAAAGGGTTGCATTGTGATTACCCACATTACTTTGGCGATACTATAAACATAATTCAATTATTGCGTTCTATGGTTGCCAGTTTCAGAATCTCATGGTAAATGACATTTGAAAACTGATATTTATCTCCTTGTTGTAATTTCTTTTATTGTGAAATATTTCTGATTTAGATCAAAAAGAAATTCAAGTAATAAATTATTCCTTACTTGCAATTACAAATAAATGGATTCGGGTGGTTAATCTTAAGTATGAAATCCGTTTCAAGTGCAATCTCCGAGTAGTTTAATGCCATTATATGTGGAATGATTAACACGTGGTGGGGTTGTTACGCGTACAAGAATGTATTGTTATTTCTCGTATTCATCAATTATGAGACCTGTGACATCCGTTACTTAGAAAACGCAGCAACATGATGGAATGCTTTCTTCGTATGTGAGAATTCACCACGTCGTGGTAGTGTGCCCGGAATTTCTGGTGTTGATAGTGATTATAAAACGTTCTGAGCGCACAAGTAAGGTTAATCTATGTATACTAGAAGCCAGAGCGACTTGTACTAATCTGGGGTTATCTGTGGTGTCGTCGTGCTATTATTCCAGCTGTAAAATCTATTTCCATTCATAAGGACGCGAGCAAGAGGGAGACCATCAGAAATACCCATATTAATTAAGGGGAGCAACAAAAGGAGAGGGGTGTGGAATTTTGTCAGTTTGCCGTTTTTCATTTTGGATATCAAATGTAGCCGTAAAATTCCGAGTAAACAGCACGTCAATAAAAGGTATTGTGCTACCTGTTTAAGAAAACTGCCATCCGAGATCAGAATGTCGAGTGACTATGGTTAATCATCTGTCTGCGAAAGGTTGTTCACACTTAATAGTAACTGCGTCTGCTTAGTGTTCAGACACTGGATAATCCAATTAATGTCACAATCTTGAAACACTGGATTCTGGGCTTAATACATGTCAATCGATCCTATCAGAAATATTTCTGATGAAAATTAAAAGTATTAGTTTGTTAATTCAGCTTTTATCTACACTAATATATGGTACTTTGCCCGTTTGTTTAAGAAGAACAATTACGTAAGAAAAAAAGTCTACCTGAGTAACTGGCGTTTTTTCCCTTTCTCAACGTATTTAACACAAGTACTGTGTTAACACAATATAAGTTGACCTGACAATGTGATGCGCTGGTAGCCAGATTTATTCATGGGATTTCTACTGGTACGCAGTAGAAATATCGAGTGCTATCCGAAGCAGACTAATGCCCAAATTAACCATGTATCAGTTTGAAATAATTTTAGGTTACTATGGCCATGAAACTCTTCAGTAGGCTTCGATTATCGTAAGCAATCGTTCGTTTTACGGTCAGCCGCTGAAAGATGCGATAATATGAAATAAAGTATCGATATAGGTAACATATTTAAGCATGGGGAAAATGCTCCGTGATAAAAGCCTATGGTAAATCAGTGTCGAGTTTCGTGTAGTCCAGTTTTTGAGTAGTGACACTGCCACCAGTTAGTAGTAGGCAAAGTTCAGTCAGCAACAACTCAGAACCTCGTGCGTGCGCACATCGTCTATGTTATTTGTATTTTGATAGAGTTTTCTCTGAACTGGATTGTTTGGTCGTGGAGCTTTCATCGTTCTTCTGAACGACATCATCAGCACAAACTTCAGATAGAAGTGAAGCGTTCGAATTTTTCCATATGTGTTTCACAGCTTGTCCTGTACACCTCGATGTTGATTGGTTCTTGTTGACCTTAAATTTGTCATTGTTTACTTCTTTATTTTGGTTTTTGTCCCTATATTCGTGCATAATTTTCATGATTGGTTGATAAATTGGATCGATTTCAATGTACTTGTTGATTGCTGATTGACCTGAGTGCCAGGCTTGTAAAAATTATCTGGTGTTTTTGGAATTTCCTCTATCCAAGATTTCCACATTTTTCCAGTCAAATTAGTGTCTGCAGTTGTCCATGTGTATTGATATAATCAAGAAAATGTCGTGGCGTTTGACTGCCAATCGACGTTCATGTAGGCGTAGGTGGAGGGGCGTCCGCTTTGTCCGATGTAATGTTTTTCGCAGTTGGCACAATTTATTTTGTAGATGATGTTTGATTTGTCTTCTTTTGTCATTTCATCCTTTGGTTAGCATCCTATGCACCGTCCCAATTTTAGCATGATTGTGAAAAGTAGGATTCACAATACGTCGGCGAGAGTAATTTTGTTCTGTGCTGGTGATGCTTGGTGACTTTTCAATCATCGCCAAAGTACTGCTGCTATCCAGTGGCCGAAGTTCGACCATGTGTGTTTGGGGAATTGGTGATAATCTGATTGACCTCACGATTTTTGAAACACCGGTTTCGGTGGCCTAGGTATGGTTTACGGACTTCAACCCAGCGGCTTCGACTTTATGCATTATTTTTCCTGCGGAACTTGTTTGTTCAATAATAGTTTATTGAATACTAATTTTCTCATTCATCCCATGCGGTTGGTCATATGTAGCTGTTTAAAAAATTTCGCTATGTATTGTGACTTACAAGTATTCTAATGGATGGCAAATGCAGTTGTTACGTAACTTCGTACCTCTACCAAGTGAGTGGTTTCTGCTAAATCATCAACATTATGTTAATTACCAATGATCACATGGAGGTATACGTCCAGCAATTCGGCTGAATGACTTCCAGCGTGTGGGATCAAATAGTCTTAGTAATTGTTCACTAAAAAGCTGAAAGGTAGGGGTTTCATACGATTTTCCCTGATTATGAATGGGAAAAATAGGAAAAAAGACCGTAGCAGAATAATATCAATTCAGTTATTCCTTAAATCTCCCTCAGCTGCTTACAACCTTGAGACCATTTTGTTAATTACTGGAAAAATGAGTAGCCCGTTGTTCTCCCATTATTCAAATCTATACATGGAAGGATTGTATGAAATTCTCAAAGAAACGTCTTCCCGTTGTTAATGTTTCTGAATGCATGATTCATATTTCAGGTAATTTCTGCAGGGTGGTTACATTTTTGGTTTAGTCCTTAGGTTTGGCCACCATACGACCAACTCCGTTAAATAAGTTATTAATCTAGATAACTAGTCTTATAGAAATTACTGTAGTGTCTTGAGCAGATTAAATTATTCAATTTTTCGCACTATTGACAATTGAGTCAAATTCATCATGATCTAATTTATTTAGTCCATCTAATTCATTGTGATACAGATTTGTGGCTTAGATAAATGGGTTAGACGGTATTATGATCCCTAGATGTTTCAATCGCTTAATGCTCATTGTAGTTTTGGACATCATCAGTTGCTTATCTGATTTCTACACTTTCAAATAAAGAAACAACCGGAATTGTAACAGGACAACGTGTTGTGGATCCTCCTCAACTACTTACAACCTAAAAACATTGATAAAAATCATTCGAAAAAACACATCTATGTACATTATATCAGTAAAGGATTGAATAAAACTAAGTTTGACATGTAGATGTAGGATAATATAATATAATAATTATGATGAAGAATCTGTTGAAATCCTGGTTTATTTCTAGGGTAAATACATGAATATTCTAGGAACAAAGATTGAAAAGAGAATTTCTATCGAAATCATCATGTAGTAAACTACTTAATAATTAATTAGAGAATATGGATTAGTTGAGTAAAACTGTTATAATTTGTGGCCGCAGATTAGAGATCAGTGAATTATCGACCGGACCAAGGACGCATAAAACACGCGCGAGCAGTCTAGAGTCCTTATCAGTCCTGCCTAGCCCAGTCAGTTTAGTCCAGAACACAAATCTAAGCCTTTGTGATATGAATCATTTATTTCAAATTTACGGGGTTTATATACCAACCAAACAGTACACATCGTACCAATAATATAGGAAACAACAGTTGTGGCTGTGAATGAGTGAGGTAGTAATTGATTGACAGGGCATAATTCAAGAATGGTAAGTGGTGTATTAATAGTTCATAGGTCAAAATAAAGCTCATACTAAGAGGGATATGAATAGTTTAGTTATTTAGCAATTATACGATAGAAATATATGTATAGTACTGGTCCATAATGGATCCCAACAGTTACCATTCATTATGCTTATTGGAGCCTAACAAGCTCAGAAGTAAGAAATTCGCATTTATAATTAAGGTCATGGGAAAGAACTTATGTAACATTCTTTTGGAAATAAGGTCACTTGGTATAAAAACGATTGATAATTATCTTCTAGATATAGAAACTTGGTTGGAATCTATTTATATAGTAACCACTTCTGTAGTGGATAATAAATGTGATATATTTTTTGTTGGTCGATTACTTAGAAGGATTCTGAAACATCAACATTATGTCCATCGTAAAGCAATTGTACTAATGTGCAATTTTGTTGATTTAATCGCAACTTTTGTGGAATGTGTTCGGAGTTTCGGATATAAAACTTACCTTCTGTTCTGATGTTTGTGCTATAGTAAATGTGCGTAAATTAGTGGAGACAAGATAACGTGTGAATGCTTACAGTTCGATTGTTTCAGTTAGCGTTTTGTGTGTTATAGAAGGACCGTCTCGGAGGCTGGATACGCCCTTTTCATTATTGCCATTAATCTAAAATCAATTAATCTTCCCTGTTATTTTGTCACACTTGAAGTCAAGTTATAGGAAGACAGGATTTTCCTCAATAGTAGTATATTTCATTCCCTTTATTCTAGTCGTTTGATGCTTAGTCATGGATTTTTGTGGATAACCTTAATCACTCAAGCAACATTCGACTATGGTTAATCCCTCAATTCCATCCTCAGAAGATGCTATTCCATTAATTACTGAAGCTATGATGCTTCAAGTATAGCCCACTTTACATGTCTCTTCAATAAGTACGCCTTTACAAATGACCACTCCGATTACTGGTAGTATTGAAATCTAAAAAACGAAACACTTCATATTCCATCATAAATGCAATGTACAGACAGTGACGTATCCAGCTCACACAGACTTTCGCGTTTTACCAGAAAATATGTCAGATGTATCAAATGATGGTCAGAAATCTAATACAATTTTGATAGATGCTAATTACCTTGATGATCGATTATCTACAAATGAAATTCCCAATAAATTTGGTCACAATATTTCAGAAGAATCAAACTTCGATGACCTCATGGCAAGCATCGTTCAACCTCCCCACTCAGTCACTTTCAGTCGGTTCTCTGCTCAGTGTGACAAACATGTCTTAAATAAATTCAAATTAATTGTAACTTGAGCATATGAGGATCCAACACTGTTTCGTGGGGGAGGATGAATTCGGAAAAATTAAAATTCGGATTTTCAACAAAGGAGAACTGATATGACGGAAAGAAAAGTCAATTTTCGATTGATTTACTCATTATGAGTCTTATTCAACATTCAACATCCGTTCTAATTCAATGTAATGTTTACTCATTGAAGTATTCGTTTTTGTTTCCCCGTATGATATTTTATTCTGTATAATATGCGAGATATTCTTGTATTCCATTGACATGAACTATGCTCAATATGTGATTTATTATAACTCTAAGTATTTTCATATATGTGATTTCAAAATGGGTGTACAATCAATATATAAATGAGTGTATTTTCTACTAGAGTTGTCGTCGTCGTGTTTTGGAGTTAATAAATCATCATTTATACCAGTCTTTTTGTTCTTACTTTCGTATCGTGGGAACATAACAGCTCTATCGAAAAGATCCAATGCACGAGAAACATGTTAATAATAATTACATGCAACACATATATCATTAATATTCCTGACATTCAACGTTATCATTAGTTGCTAATTTTATTATAGATCTAGATTACCCAGAATTGAACCAAAACGACTATCCATAACCATTTCACCAATTTGAGCTGCGAATTTCTATCACAATAACTTTTAGATGGACTGGTAAATTGGATCACCTCAAGCTTTGATCTAGAGGTCTAATCTACAAGGCAGTGAAGCAAAATTAGGCAATGCAATCCCATGGTATCCGGTTATCAACAGTTGGTTCATACGTCATTTGTTCGTTCAGAATCCTGGAACCCATGTGACCATTGGTTTGGAATCAGGGTTTTCCAACTCTCCTAGGTAGATTCTCTGAATCCACCGACCCGGTTAAATCGATGAATGTTCACTCTTCGTTCTCTCATTTTTGTAAACAACAGTAATGCCCCGAGAAGGCATTGAGTAGGACTTCCCTGGTAGTGGTTGTATAGGCGAGGCCATTTGGGAGCATTTCGAGAGGGAGAGCTAACTCTCCACACTCTTGGTCGTACCAGGGAATTTTGGGGTTGGGTCATGATGGGTTTGACTCACTTGTCAATAGTACGAAGAACTGAATAATCTGCACTCCAAAAATTGATTTGTTCAAGACAATACATTATTGTATAGTTCGTGTTCTCTTGATCGATGGTGTAATTATGTGCCAGTGGAATAATTTTGATAAGACTAGTTATCCAGACTAATAACTTATTTAACGGAGTTGGTCGTATGGTGGCCAAACCTAAGGATTAAATCAGAATTATCAAATAATAATGGCTAACGTTCTTCGTTTTGCCTTCTAAAATCCCGACGATTTATACACAATTAGTTATTTACTGACTAGATCTAGAGATTAAATGATGTCGTTGACGATTGAACCTAAATTAAGAGAAAAACAGGGTATAGATTTATTTTGCCGTCATTAATAAAAAACAATTAGTATGAGTGAAACAGACTGATTTCACAGATTTATTTTACACCAATAACTAGTCAGAACTGATTGACGTTTGGTTGAATGTAGCTCATTGCTGATTAATTAGCTGAGTTACCTTATGAAGATTATGAAGCATTTTTAATCCCTCTCCTAACACAATCCATTATCAGTTTAGGGGTTGTGGAGATTGTTAAGTTTTGATTGAGATCATGAACCGATTGATGTTAGACGACCACTGAAAACCTGGAAGCACTGAACGACCGTTTTGTCCTATTGTGGGGCTTCTCCACAGTGCACATCCACAACCCGGCCTAGCGGGGTCTGAACCCAAGGCCTTCAGTCTCGCTTTCGAACGCTTAACCTCTTGACCACTGAGTGGGCATCCAATTGTGTTAATGTCTAACCTCAACCAATCCATTAGACACTAACACCACTGGATGCCGGCTCAGCGGTCCACTATGTTGGGCGTTTGCGAGCGAGTCCGAAGGCCCTGGGTCCGAATCTCACGAGTGGGGCCTTGGATGGGCACTGATAAAGAGTCCCAAAATAGGAAGAAACGGCCGTCCAGAGCTTCTAGGTTTTCAGTGCTGGTCTAACATCAATCGGTTCATGATCTCGATCAAATAAAACAATCCATTATGTAGGTTTAGAATTCTGAACTAGTTTTTCTCATTCTGTGACACTTCTTA
Organism: Schistosoma haematobium; assembly: GCF_000699445.3. Lineage (NCBI taxonomy): Eukaryota > Metazoa > Platyhelminthes > Trematoda > Strigeidida > Schistosomatidae > Schistosoma > Schistosoma haematobium. Next base: position 20,549 of record NW_026137086.1, read on the forward strand.
TATAAATTTATTATTGGAATCGGTTTCTAATAACTCTTTGAAAAATGAGTCACAGGATATATATATATATATATATATATATATATATATATATATATATATATATATATATATATATATATATAGAATTACATTCACTAGGTATTGTTTACTTGAATTTTTCCATTGTCGTTTGGGACTGCGATCTCTTGTTGGTATATGTGCATCCTGTGAGGATTGCCTCGATATTGCCTTAATTCACAAGCATTAAAAGCAAATATGGATGAACTCAGTAGGTAAATGGATAACGCGATGGTGTTTGAACCGAATGGTAATGGTTTCGAGTCTCAGAGTGAACATCAACTCTGCGATGCAGGTATATCCAGCTGAAGTGTCCCAAACAGGACGAGATTAGCGTCCTGGATTCCGCTGCTAGCCACTATCCATCTTTATTATTTTGTTATAATATATCGCTTTATGAATTATTTTATTTCTTTTCTGGTTACATTTAATAACGAATCAGAAATCAAAATTACAATTCAGTTCACGTTGTCAATCAATACATCCATTCTCCTAAACTACAGTATCCCCGGAATCTCTGATTTTACTGGTTAATGTCTAAATATTTTGTCATTTCATTGCAACTACTTGTAAGTACATAAAGTGATTTTACAAAATTTATTCGAAGATATTTTACGACACTCATAATGATAAAAACAAATGAAGAAGCTGTTCGATTATTTCCATCTCGGTGATTGTAAATCTTGTTTACATAGACCATGTGCTTCACATAAGCTTTTCTCCAAGTGAAGTTCTGTTCCCTGAGCTGAATGTTTTGGTCATGGAGCTTTCATTTTTCTCCTTCGATGTAAAAATTCCTTTGTGTTGCTTTTGCACCGATTAATTATCACGTGACGAAATCGTCTATCAGAATATCGATTTGTTTGAATTTGCTTCTGTTCTAAACCAATTACACGTCAACCAACACTAGAAACTTTGCATCAAATATGAATCCTTATTGATTTTTAAAATGGTAACTTCTTGCTTAACCGTACCCGTTGAGTCCAGAGCACAATCTCAGCTTTCAATTTACGAATAATATATTTCAGACATTGGTAGTTTATGTACAAGCAAACCACCCCACAGCAAATCATAAAAACAAAATTAATAATTATACAAGATCAAGCTAAAAGTGCCTGCGAATGTGAGAGACTGTAACTAATAGTTTGGGAATAACATGAGAATAGTGAATCTCATAACAGTAGTCAGTGGGTCAAATGAAAGCTTTTGGTAAGAAAAATGTGAATTTATATAATAATCTAGCCATTTGACAACCATACAATTAGAATATATATGTAATAACAGTCTATAAATAGTTCCCGAAAGTCATACCCTGGTTTCTTTAGTATTTCCCAATTCCAAGTTTACACTATTTCTCAGCCGCAATATCAGTGATATCATTTTCATATCCTTTTTCACCTGTCATTTACATCCTTCATGGTTCTTTTAATTCTGTTTTCTTTTCAATTTCTTTCTGTTCACTTCATTTCAACTTTTCAATTTTCTGTTTTCTATTCATTCCACTTTTGATTGGTGTTTTATACTACTTATATCTGTTAACATAAGTGGAATACACCGCACAACAACAACAACGACAAATACTACTACTACTACTACTACTACTACTACTACTACTACTCGGTCAGTTGGTTTACGTTTCTCTTTTGTTGCTTTACGATCCATAGAGTTTAACTCTTACTCATGATGTGTTTGGTGTTATTTCGTAATTGATTCTTTAGTTGATATCAGTATTTTTTGTTTTTGGGGGGGAAGGGTATATCATTTATGTTTCATACAAACTAATGTGATTTATGACATGATGTTATTCAATATGACCTTAATTGTAATTAGATCAAGTTATAACCTATAGATTTAAACAATCTAAATGTTATTAGAGATTTGTATATTTGACATTTAGTGATGAACACTAGTTAAAATGAATTTGAGTAATCCAAATGATTAAAAGGGTAGATTAAATAGATGTTCATTGGGAGACTTGTACAATAATCTCTTTCTTGTATGGTACTAGAAGAAGAAATAAATTGTGTGATGTATTTAATTAACGGTTCTTTAGAATATATTCAATTGTATTATCTTCAAACTAATACTAACTAATGGATACTCAACATCCATTGGTCGGATACCATCAGCAACAGTCTACTGTGGGAGAGAAAAAACCAGCTTTCAGCCGAAGAGGAAATTAGGAAAACACGATGGAAATGGATAGGACATACATTACGGAAATCATCAAACTGCATCACGAGGCAAGCCCCAACATGGAATCCTGAAGGGAAGCAGAAAAGAGGAAGGCCAAAGAACACATCACGTCGGGGAATAGAAGCAGATATGAAAAGGATGAATAACAACTGGAAAAGATTGCCTAGGACAGGGTTGGATTGAGAATGCTGGTGAGCGGCCAATGCTCCTTCACGATGAGTAACAGGAGTAAGTAAGTAAGCAATTATCTTCAAACTATCTTAACATATAAAATAATCGGTCTTTTTATATTTTACTAATAAAATCTAAATGTAGAACTGATATTAACGGTATAATGTGAAATATTTTATGTAGGTTAATCACAATTCTCGGTCCTGGATTGGAGTTCCGAGTGCGGGATTGTGGATGCTCACGACTGAGGAATCCCATACTAAGACTGATATGACGGAAAGAAAAGTCCATTTTCGATTGATTTACTCATTATGAGTTTTATTCAACATTCAACATCCGTTTTGATTCAACGTGAGAATCATTCAGTGTAGTATTTGATTGTGTTTTCCCAGTATGATATTTTATTCTGTATAATATACGACATTCTTATATTCCATTGACATGAACTATGTATGCTCAGTAAGTGATTTGTTATAACTGAGTATGCGATTTCATCTTAATTATTAATCAAAATGGATGTACAATTAATATATAAACCAGTGTATTTTAAACTATTTTGATTCGTCGTTGTCATAGTGTTTGGGGCTAATAAATCTTCACTTATACCAGTCTTGTGTTCTTACTTTCGCATCGCGGGAATTGTAGAGGTTCCTCGTTACGAGTATATATGATCAGTGTTTTCCGGCACAGCAATCAGCGACGACCAAATATAACAAAGACAAAACATCTGTCCAGTGTTTCTGGCTTTTTGATGGTAGTCTAATATTAATCCATTTATGATATCAATCTAAACAATCAGATCTCAGCACTTACTAACTAAATGCTTTATTTTTGTAATTCTAATTTAGAAATGTGAATTTCTTGTTTTCGCGCCAAAAGCACCTATCTTCATATTCATGTCGTATTTCCCATTTATGAGGACCTTAAATGCTATTGTTTCATAGTCTCTTTTAGTATTCTACTTTTTATCGTTTCCCGAGGACATTTTTATACCGTATATATACGCTTGCGTTGTGTTTATCGTTATTGTTCATGCTTCTAACTGTTTGTGGAATATATTTCTCTCTTCTGAACTTGGACTGATCTCTTTAGTTAGCTGAGTTGGAACGCATTGGAATAGCTAACTTATTGGTCATTATGTCACAGAATCTGCATTCAGTTCTCAGATTAGATGAACTCAACATAGCACAACCTATAATAATTACTACTAGATAAAATATTCGGTGAGACTATGATTTATGAACGACCTTTGAACAGCACTAGACTGACCTTGAGAGTGTCCACCTAATCACTAGGACCAAATGAAGGTTATAAATTAGTGTGTGAGGAATTAAAATTATGATTTACAGTTGATGATTAAGGTTAAGAATTACAATTAGGGTTTTCATCATGAACTAACATCAGCTATAATGCTATTTAGCCAAATGTATGGGTGAACTTTGCGCCAAAATCCCAGGTCTGTTATTTTATACTTGATTGGTTCATTCATAAATGATAGTCCCGTCAAATCTTCTTGTCATCACAGTATCCATCGGTTTCATAATCATCATGTGATCGATAAAACAGACAATTATGTAATTCTAAATTAAAAAAAAAAAAACTACACATTTCATTATTGTTGTCATCTGTATGAACAAAATCACATGTTAGATAATTTATTTTTATATTCGGTAGTAACATAAAAATAATTTCAAAGTTTATTACTAACAGATAAAATTCACTTGATATTGTTTTTCTTGTATCTTCTTATTGTTGTTAAGGTATGCAATCGATCAGTTTCTTGTTGCCATGCGTGCATCCTGTGTGGATTGCCTCGATATAGTATTAAGTTACAAGTATTTTAAGCAAAGATGGATGGTTGTGATTAGCAATGGAATCTAGGATGTGCATTTCGTCCTATTTTGGACTCGTCAGATTGATGTACCTTCATTCCAGAGTTGGGTTCGAGTTCCGGAGTGAACATCAAATCTGGGATGTAAGTACATCCAACTGGCGAGTCCCAAATAGGATGAAATGCGTGTCCTGGATTCCAGTGTTAACCGCTGCCCATCTTTGCTTCAGATAAAATGATAATGAAATATTTCTCCGAAATAAGATAAAGCATAGCATTTACACATTCATTTGTAACTATGTATGTGTTTTTTTGCTAGATTTATTGATATGTAATTATGTCTTCAATATTGTCTGTAGATTCTAACGTATCCTAGAATCCCTCGTAGATTGCTGTCAATCCCAAGTTCGTGTAAACAGGAAGAGTTGAGCTTAGGGTTAGTAAACCTACTTCGTAAATAAAAACCCTCAGTAATAAACGTTAATCAGAATGAACTAATCAGTCCATTTGAACTCTTTCAAAGGATTCAAAGGATATTCATACAGAAGATTTATGAGATCTCATGGTAAACGCCTAGATATTTCAAAAGCCATGAAGCTAAATATCCTTCTGAAAACTAGAGTAATAATAAACATAGGGAAATGTGATGTACGAGCTTTATGAGATACTAAACGTAACATCAAACCTTGAAGTCTCTAACTTCTAGTCTTAGCCATCTTGGTAGATACATACTACTCGGTTTGGGTCCGCGTGACTATCGTAACCAATGGTTGGAGACTCTGAGTGATATGGCTCAGAACCGATTACAATGGCCTAGGCGTATACACTCGGTTTTCCCTTAAAATCGCCTTATATCTTTCTTCCTACCAACTAATTTATTCTTCCTGTACTATATGTTTATACACAACCTTTCTTTTATATATTACTACCATTGAATTAACCACTTCTATGAACTCGGTGTTTATCTTGTTGTGCTAACGTGATGTAGCAACTTAGACCGATGTATATATGTGCCTGGTCCTACGTTGTACCTGACTGATTGACTGAATATGAGACACAAAAAGGGTTGTTAAAATCGCGGTGGATATGAAGAGATACTAATTTACTCTGCCTGGAATGAGTGAAACACATCAGACACAATCCGGACAGAAAAAAACTAACTTCATGAAAAAAATGTACTCTGGTCGCGGAGGAGAAAATTCCACCTTAACACTAGGAATTGTACTGATACTTCTCAAAGACCCACAAAAAGTGCTTATGCGATGGGACACTGAAGGTACCATGATCATTAAAGGATCTTTCAAAATCAGGGCGAAAGCAATACACTAAACGTTATCCAATGCTATGCACCCACCAATTGTAGCAGCAAAGATGATAAAGGCCAGTTTGATGAGAGGCTGAGGCATCACACTAATGTCATTACCAAGCAAACTTCAATGGAATGCTGCTTAACCTAGTGAAATATTTGTAGAATCCTAATCTGGAGACCAACAAGCTAGCTTTCGTAGGGACCGACCATGTACCGCGGAAACCGATACACTGAGAATTGTCGTTGGACCATCAATTGAGTGGAAGGTATCACTATACATCCACTACTTTGACTATGAGAGAGCACTTAATAGTGTAGAAAAGTAATCCTAGTAGAATATTCGTCTAAAATATGACGTCTCTAAAAAAGTTCGCCATCATAGAAAATCCCTATGAGTGAATGTATTACAAAGTTGTAGAAAGAAGGCAGCTTACAGATACACTCCGAGGACCGTTTGGTTATCAAACAATGATTTCTACTCTCGGCTTTTCGCTTTCTGATACCTGCTGAGTCGATTATATAGACCTCTACCGTGTACCCCTTTGAATACATTTGAGAGCTTTGAATTTTAAGGATGACCGGCCGGCCGGCTAAGTGGTCTAGAGGTTAAGCGTTCGCCCGCGAGACTGATAGCCCCGGGCTCGAATCCTGCAAGCGAGATTGTGGATTTGCACTGATGAGGAGTCCCACAATAAGTTTTCAATGGTGGTCTAACATCAATCGGTTCATGATCTCAACCAAAAAACTGAATAAAACAATAGATAATCAGTTTAGAATTAACTTCTGTCATTTATTCACACATTCACTGATAATCTGTCATATGATTTAAGCTTGTATGTCAACCACCATTGGAAAACTACACACACTGGAAAACTGTTTCGCCCTAGCAGGGGGCGACTCAACAGTGCACATCCATTATCCCACACATGAGAATCCAATCAAGAACCTTCGATCTCGTTCATGAACACTGGACCTGTAGGCCACTGAGTCGGCATTTAATGATGTTAATCTCTAACTTCAGTCGATCTATGATCTCGTGCAACCCTTCATCCATAGTTTAAGGTGGATAAATGTCTCACACCGAACAGATTGAACTTCACTGGTCACGGTTTCTCACTAGAATTTTAGGAAATCTATCTTGATCCTAGTCACTAGTGACAACATCATGATTATCAGAATGATGATTGTAATTGCTTCATTATTTGAATTCATTAGTCGATGTAAGCTAGACCACCATTGAAAACACAGAGTCTTATGTACAGAATCGTGGATACGTACTGCTGAGGAGTCCTATACTAGGACGAAATAGTTATCCAATACTTCCAAGTTTTCAATATTGATCTAGTTTAGATAACTTCCGATGACAATATTGATCCATTTTTGTTTATGATTTATAAAAAAAGTTTCAGAGATTTAAGTTCCCAACATTTCATCATTTGATGAATGTAAAAATAAATCATTCTATATGTAAAAATGAACATTTGGTGTGAATGTTTTAATGATAGAGGATTATAATGATAATCATAGATTTGTGCATCAAATAGTATTTACATACAGTTGAAATGATTGCCGTTTTGTCTTTTTTTTTGTTTTCTTCTTCAATCATGTCCATTTACTTATATTTTACTTTGTTTTACATACATACTAACTTGTAATTCACACATTATTTGTAGTGAAATGAAACTATCCTTCTATTTCATAAAGTTAACTTGATCCCAACTACTACAACAACAACAACAACAACTACTACTACTACAAATAAAAGTATCATGAAAAACTATTAGAATTTTTGGATTTATCATTTTTCTTTTCTCTCTTTTCTCTTATCATATTCAATAGTCAAGAAAGAATTTGCCAGATCATTATTGTAACAAACTACATGTTAGTGTGGGTGTTTAAAACAGTAAATGAATGATTTTGTGTAATTATGATGTAATTTGGTATTAGTACTACTATACTAATAAATTTAGTCCTAAAGTTGTAGATTTATCATGATGGGAAGACTTACTCATTAAGATTTTTAACATAGAATTCAAATCATTATCCATTCTGACTTGTCATATCGTAACAATCAGCAATATGATGTTTTCATGTTTCTAAGGGACAAATTTAGTCTGAAGAAAAGAACAATATATTTAGTATGAAGGAGTATTAAGTTATACAAGAATGATCACGCCTGAAAAAAGCTGAACCATGTCATCTTATTGATTAATATTCCCGCGTTAAACATTGTTAAACTTCCATTAGTATTATATATTGGAAGTGAATCATCTCAGTGATTGTATGTTCAAGGTTAAAAGACCGTGTGGTTACGGACCAATACCATGACAATTTCAAATTTTGGAATTAACTTCATGAATTTAATTTCAAAATAATCAAAATATTCATTTCCGTAGCTGGATCTCATAAATAAGAAAATTGTTGACATATGTGTAGCGTGGCGTCGAGTTGAGGTTGACTATGAACACCGCTACCAAAAAACACGTGCCAAGTTAATCAGAAGGCGTAGGTTGAACGTAACCAAATAAATCCATAAAATCTCCGAGAAGCCAAATATCAGAAGGCAATTAATGGACTAAATCGAGATATATTCGCTGGAGATCTCGTGGTATCGAAAGGATACCGAGATCGTGCCAGAATACAAGCTTGGTTATAGAACGTAACCAAATTCGCGCGAAGTTACAATCAAAGTGTAAGAAGAAGAATGGGAGCACAATATAGCTGTCATTAGCACAGTCAAACAAAAGCACATTAAAATAAACACTGGTACAGTTGGTTATAATAATGATTGTTTTTATTAAACCAGTTGTGTTCTCGTGATAAATGTGAGTCACTACATATGTATAACTAATGACTTATGATCTTAACTTGTAAAATTACTATAATATCCACAAAAACCTCTTCTGATACTAATCTGTATATGCTCACTAGTGACTGGCTTCAAGAGATATTTCCTGGAGTTCTAGTGAGAAGCAGTGACCAGTGGAGTTCAACCGGGTCTGTTGTGAGATAGTAACTCATTGAAGACAATTGTAGACAGTGGTTCAATTTCGTGGATTAGTTGAAATTAGACATTAACACCGTTAAATACCGATCGGCTCAGTTGTAATCTAGAAGTTAAGTGTTCGCATGCAAGACCGTTATGTTCTGGGTTCGAATCTCGTGAGACGGGATCGTGAATGCGCAGTGCTGAAGATTTCCACACTAGAACGAAACAGCAGTCCAGTACATCGAGATTTTTTGTGGTGGTCTAACTTCATTTGAACCATAAAAATTACTATGATATGCACAAAACTCATTCTGATATATATATAACTACTAATCTGTTTTAAAGTAATATGTTTGTGAAGATAACCTACATAAACAATATAAACACAGAATGGGATATTTTATTGATTAAGTTCCTTGAAGTTTTATTACATTAGAAAAAGTTTAAGTTCCAGATTAGATCACAAATATGAAATAAACGAAGAAGGAATTATGGGTTATCTGTTTGATAACAAATTCATTAAAACAGTAATGGTCATTTACAGTCCACATATCCGTCTAGTTTATAGGATAGTTATCAAACTCATAGTTACATCGATGAAAGTTAATTGAAATAGAGTATTTGATTGAGATCATGAATCGATTGATGTTAGACCACTATTAAAAACCTGAAAGTATTGAACGACTGTTTCGCCCTATTGTGGGACTGCTCCTCATCAGTGCGCATCCACGATCCCGCTTACGGGATTCAAACCCAGAACCTTCAGTCTCTTATGCGAACGCCTAACCTACTGAACCACTGAGCCAGCATCCAATGATGGTCTAACATCAATCCATTCATGATCTCAATCAAAAAACTTAATCATCTCCACAACCCCAATAGAATATAGTCTACTTATTAACTTAATTATAAGACAATTGAAAGTATTCTCTTTATGGATTCTTAGCAAGTATTTTGCCTGATCATATAAATCTTCATGAATGAGATCATTTGTAATAGTATAAAAAAGAAATCAATCTTGTTGAATAAACATTATTGGTTTACCTTCTATCAATAAGTAAGTAATAACAATTACAATTAGTTCATATGAATATTCATCTTTTTATAAACTAGTTCATAGAATTATTTGACAGATACTTTTAATATATATGATTGTGTTTAATGATCCAAAGCTGATAATGAGTATCATGTTAGTTTAAGTTTTATTAAGATTATTAAATAGTACTTATTTAAGCCTTACTTACCTCTCATGGAGGAACATAGGCCACTGACTAACATTCTTCATCCAATTCTATTATGGATAATCCTTTACGGTTATTTTCAGTTACTATACATTCTTCTCATGTCTGATTCCAATACCAGACATAGTGTGTTCTATAGTCTTCCTCTTTCTTGTTTTCCTTCAGTATTCCAAGTTAGCGCTTTTCTCGTGATTCACTTTGATAGTTTTCTTTGTGTGTGTCCTATCCAACTCGAGCGTCTTTTTTTTAATTCCCTCCTCAGTTGGAAGTTGGTTTGTTCTCTCCTACAGTAGGTTATTGCTGATTATATCTGACCAACAACTGACATTGAGTATCTCATATAGACAATTGTTTATAAATACTTATATCTTTTTGATTATGGTTGTTGTATTTCTCGAAGTTTCAGTTCCCTACAATATAACTAACTGTCTTGACGTTCGTATTGAAGATTATGACTTCCACATGTTATTCAACTGTAGGAATGCAGACATTGTTTTGCCAATCCTCACCTTTACGTCTGTATCGGATTCTCTTTGTTCATCGATGATACTCTACAGATACGTGAAACATTCCACATCTTCCAGAGCTTCTCCATCAAGTGTGATTGGGTCGGTGTTCCCTGTTTTGTGCTTGAGGATCTTGCTCTTCTTCTAGTGTATGTTGAGGCCTACTGGTGAAGAGGCTACTACTACACTGTTTGTCTTGACTTGCGTTTGTTGATGCATATTAGATAGAAAAGCCAGTTTATCTGCGAAGTCCAAATCGTTTAGTTGCATCTGAGCTGTTCATTGTATTTTGTACTTCCCGTCAGATGTGGAGGTCTTCATAATCCAGCCAACCATCAAAAGAAGGAGGAAGGAGGAGTGTGGTCCGGTGAAACCCATGTAGCCTTGTATATGTGTTTGTGTGGAGATATTGTGCCACCCATAACCATTTTGCTAAAAGAACATAAACTTTCAAAACTCCCACAATTCTCGTTCCTTTCTCCCAGTCAGTCCATGTCGTTCCATGTTACCTTCCTACCCAGTGTTGTCCATATAGACTTTGGCGTTTAGATCTCTAATTAGGATTGACAGTTCCTTTCCTGAGCACTTCTCTATGATCGATTGCAGAATCTCATAAACTCGATATATATCGTCGTCTTTGCTATTACTTTTGGGTGTACAAAATTGGATAACATCAATCGTGATTCCTTCCTTTGTTTTGAATGGTCTTTTGATGATCTTGGATTCTTGAGATTCTTATCCTATAAGTGTACTTTGTACTTTATTGGCTAGCATCAAAGCAACTCAGTGAGTGTGTGGAGAATTTAGCTCTCCATGACTGGAGTACAGCCGCATTTCTCTGGTATCTAACCTTTTCTGCTCAACTGGAGTCCAATATGTTTCGCTGATTCCGAGCACTGTCATGTTTTATCGTCACATTTCGATTAATCCCCACAGTCCCCCAGATTGTCTGAACGTTTCATGTACCTATATAAATTGTTGCTATGGTTATTAGAATAAATAGAACTCTTATAATCAAGTAAAATATACCGACTTAACCAAGGATAAAAATGCGAAAAACAACACTAAATAGACAGTTAAAGTGCACTTCTACCAATTGTGTTAGTTAGAATAATTATGGTTAATCTTAATGAAATGAGTAATTATGGTATTTGTATATTCATACAAGATTGGTTAAAAATAGACATTAACACCGTTAGATACCAACCGGTTCAGTAGTAATCTAGACGTGAATCGTTCATGCGCGAGACCGATAGGTCCCAGGTTTGAATCTCGCAAGGTGGTATCGTGGATGCGCACTGCTGAAGAGTACCATATTAGGACGAAACGGCCGTCCAGTGCTTCCAGGTTTTCCGTGGTGGTTTGCTTTTAATGAACTAATGAATTCACCTATTAAGTTATTATAATCTCAATAAAACCCCTTTTCAGATAATGATGATTCACTTTATTGATTAATTCAAACTACACAATTTTTGTATTTTGTATAAGAAATCGATTAGATCTTAATCGATTAAAATCTTATTTTTTTTTTTAGGAATAAATTTAGATGAACCTTGAAAAAAGAAAAAAAGCTCAGAGGTAAACAATTACTGATCTGTTTATTCTGGTTAGTGTTTTTCTTTTTCTTTAGCAAGGTTGTTCTTAGAAGGGGATTGGTTTGTTAACCCCATGCCCAATCCTCCTCTTTACCAAGGCTTAGAACTGACAATAGCCTTAGAAGAGGTATAGGATGAGTTAATATCTGATTAACTTGATTAAAACAATTAAAATTATAAGCAACTATGGATAGTGAGTAGCAATAGAATCCAGGATGCGCGTTTCATTTAACTTATTGCCAGAGTGAACATCAACTCTGGGATACAGGTACATCCAGCTGACGAGTCCCAAAACGACGAAGCGTGCGTCCTCGATTCCACTGTCACTATGCTACTATCTATCTTTGTTTATAATGCTTGTGACTTAAGGTAATATCGAGGCAGTCCTCACAGAATGCACAGATGCCAACAAGAGACTGATCAATTTCAGTCGAAATAACAATGGGAAGATACAAGTAAACAACACCAAATGACCTATGTGTGTCTGGAAAAAATATATAGACTTATTGATTGAGATGATTGATCGATTGATGTTAGACCACCATTGGAAACCTAAAAGCGCTGTACGGTCGTTTCGTCCTATTGTGGAACTCCTCAACACTGTGCATCCACGATCTTACTCGTGAGATTCGAACGCGGAGCCTTTAATCTCGTGCACGAACGCTTAACCTTCTGGTTCATGATCTTAATAAAAAAAACAACTTAATAATCTCCACAACCCCTATACTGATATATAGACTTATCATTAATGACTTCTCTTGAATGATGAATATCACTATCATCCAAACTTGTGACTAAAGTGACCCACACAGGATGCATATATGCCAACAAGAGACTGATCAATTGCAGTCCTAAACAACAATGGGAAGACACAAGTAAAACAATATCCAGTGAATTTCATTAAAATGATATATATTTATATACATTTGATCTATTTAGTTCTTTTTTCTCCAAATTCTTCTCTATCTTTGACAATTCATTAATGAATGTATATCTGAATCAATAAATATTCCCTTAGTTACCCTATTCATAATCGCTAACCTATAACATCGGATAAGTAATAGGCACAAAATAATCAATAAATATACAATAATAGATATTATAGGTTAAACAATGGTAACTAGTTCTCAGTTTCTTCTGTTGGATATCGTGTTGTACCAGACTATATTAGTGTGACAAAATATACCTATATATAGATGATTATAAATTAAGAAGACAATAATGTGAAACTGTATTTGAAACATATAGTACCCATCTGAGAAACCATTCGAAGGGTTAGTTACCATGGCTCTCTTTAGTTGTGTTATAACTTGTGACCGCCGATTAGAGAGCGGTGACTTATCGATCGGAACAATGACGCGTCAAACACGTGCGAGCAGTCTAGAGTTCTGACTGGCCCTGCTTTCCGCCTAGCCCAGCCAGTTAAGTCCAGAACACCAATCCGAGCCTCTGCGATATGAATCATCATATTTCAAACATACTCTGTTTATATACCAATCAAACAGACCACAACGTACCAATATAATATGAAACAACATTTGCACAAGAATTAGCCAGATGTGGCTGTGAATTTCGGAGGCAGTGACTAATATACTGGGTATAACTCAAGAGTGGTAAAACGTATAATAATAGTTCATAGAGCAAAATGATGCTCATAATAAGAGGGACACGGATATGCATAATTTAGTTACTTAATAATTATACAATAGAAATATACGTTTAGTATTGGTCCACAAATAGATCCCAACAGTTACCATTCAGTATCATAGCCCTCACATATATCAAATGAGATTTGTGTGGTGCATATGTATTTGGTGCCTCCTTCTACCAATATCTATGTGTTAAAATAAATAAATAAATAAATGAACAATGCCTCCTTTTCATAATGGATATCAAAACGTAGAAACAAAGTACCATAAAAATATTGTTTTGATTGAGATCATAAGCCGATTGATGTTACACTACCATTGAAAACTTGGAAGCACTAGACGACCATTTCGTTCTATCGTGAGACTACTCAGTAGTACACATCCACGATCTCGCTCGCGGGATTCTCTATATCTATATCAGGAAGTCAAGATTAATAATTTTTCAGTATAATGTTATGAATTATTCCAGTTATTTATGAAATTGAAACAGACTTTCTAGATAGTTTCCCTTTGAAATAAGTCAACCTTATAAGACTGTTGGTACATTCGGATGTTTAAAACCATATATATATATATATATTTCTTAAATGATCTGAAATGATTGTCTACTGACTGAAATCCAAGTTTCAGCATTTATAATCTATAACTTTATAAGTATATATATACAAGCTATGAAGAATACTGAATACCTTCAGATTACAACATTCATTGAACATAACACAAAACCATCCAGTCATACATAATAACATCACTCTTGAAAAAGAAAACAACCGTTGATCTAAACATCATATAAGGATAACTAAATGAGAACTACAACAACCACCATCAAGAAGGTACAAGTAGTTATAAATGGTTGTCTACTCAAGATACTAAACATCCATTGGCCGGATACCATCAGCAACAGTCTACTGTGGGAGAGAACAAACCAGCTTTCAGCCGAAGAAGAAATTAGGAAAACACGATGGAAATGGATAGGACATACATTACGCAAATCGCCAAACTGCATCACGAGACAAGCCCCGACATGGAATCCTGAAGGGAAGCAGAAAAGAGGAAGGCCAAAGAACACATCACGTCGGGGAATAGAAGCAGATATGAAAAAGATGAATAACAACTGGAAGGAGCTAGAAAGGATTGCTCAGGACAGGGTTGGATAGAGAATGCTGGTGAGCGGCCTATGCTGCTTCACGGGGAGTAACGGGCGTAACTGTTCAACTGTTCAAATGGTATGACAAACCGTGTATATTACTTTCAAATAATCATAACGACCAAAATATATTCTAAGTAGTCTAACCGTCATAGACACTTTTATTCAACGAGTTGTACTCTGAATTCAGGTGACACACTAACTCAGAACAGTATAAAGCGAATATATACGTTTTTACAATGGATACTGACATGTTGTTTATTCGAAATTGTTAAACATGTTAGATTCGGTCAATATAGATATATTACATGATAAGATTAGTGTTTTCGATTGATGGAGACTAATGGCCGAGATTAATATCGATTATCCGAGGAACATATGTACATATATCAATGAGTTTGTTCGAATTTTAGTTCGGTTTGTTAATACTGCTTCCTCATCATTCATAGTCTTCTTAATCACATAACAGGTTAGGCCAGAATACAAGAAGCCCATATATATCAGTAACGAAGTCTGATGACCGATTAACAACATATCATAAACCTTTAAATCCCTTGAAATCTATACAACTACAGCTGATAAAATATTCTTATAGTAGTAGTAGGTAAAAATCGATACCATCTCGTTGAGTTGACATGGTAAGGCAATTAAGATCTATTTACGTTTATACGAGACTCTAGATTGTTTATGACTATTTGATCCATAGATGATCATTCGAGTCAATTATGATATGAATGAAGCAAATTCCTTTTGACGATACTATGTATCTTACTTACGCCTCTTACTCCCAATGGAGCATAGGCCGTCGACCAGCATTCTCCAACCCACTCTGTCCTGGGCATTCCTTTTTAGTTCTATCCAATTGTTGTTCATTCTTCTCATTTATGTCTCCATTTTTCGATGTAATATGTTCTTTGGTTTTCCTCTTTTCCTTTTGCCTTGACGATTCCAGGATACTAGATATCATTTATCCCTTAATACATTTCATGAGGTTAAGAATAGTGTTCTACCAACATCAGTATTCGAAGAATAAACCAAGTAACAAAAACTTAAAATGACTACAATTCTATGAAATATCTTCACTGACTTAAAGTGCATACAGTTTTTCTCCTTAAGCACGATAATCAACAACACTGTTTAACAATTTACTTCTAGTGTACATCCATGAAAAAGCTTTATCAATATACGAGAATCTTAACCATGAATCACTAATAAGCCATGATGTTTCCAAAGTATCGATTTATGAAACTAACTATGAAAGTAATAAATTTAATCTTGTACGAAAGGATTCGTTAGTTTAAATCTGAAGGGGTTAATGGATGAGAAATAGTGAATTGACTTCGAAAAAAACAATGGCAATTAACATAGATCTACATTGAAGTCAGGTGATTAACTTAAACAGTCACCTAATGGAATATAAAATCAGTATATATTGAACATCAATAAACAAGTGATATTAGTTATTCGGTCTAAAAATCTTCAAAGTGGTGCTAATCCATGTCAAGAGAGATATCTATTTCAGTACAATGGAAGGTGGTCATGCAATTTCGTGGACTAGTTGAGATTAGATATTAACACCGTCGGTTGCCGGCCAACTCAATGGTCTAGAGATTAAGCGTTCACGCGTGAGACTGAAAGCCCTGGATTCGCATCCCACGAGCGGGGTTGTGGATGGACACTTCTGAAGAGTCCCATAGTGGAACGAAACAGCCATCCAGTGCATCCAGGTTTTCAATGGTGGTCTAACACCAATCAGTTCATGATCTCAATAAAAAAAATTACTCATGTTGACAGATCAGCGATTATCATTAAGAAGTCTTGGTTCAATTGAGTATTTTGTTTTTTCATACTTCTTATAAAATTTTAAAAAAAGACATTTAAAGTAATTTGTAGTTTTTTAAGGGTTCAACTCAAAGACATTGGGATCAAATTATACTTATCTATACTAACAGATCAAAAACTAAGTAGACTAATTTTCAACTAAGAACCAATTCAATATCATAAACATATACCTATTGCATAGGTTCACATCTATTTTGAATTCTGAGGGGGGCATGGAGAGAACCATAAGTAACTTGAGCAAATAAATGGAATGACAAGAGAAAAAATGAGTCAATGACCCAGTATTCACATAGAATGTAATTTTATTTGATAAACGAAAGTGACGACAACAATCCGTAATAGTATGTAACTAAGACAATTCAACAATCATAAAATAAAAGTAGTGCCATGAGATTGTGAATCTTATAGCAATTCACGTGCAATTGCGTTTGTTCTCATTTAATTCGGTTAAGCCCTTTTGTTAACTTATTTAGCGGACAGAGTCATCCGTACTATAACAACGTATTGTACCTTTATTATTGTTGTGCTTGTATGAAATATGTATGCTTGAACATTTGCTTACAGCCTACTCATATATTCATTCTGCTAGCTTTATTATTAACTGCTTAATTGATTCCATGATCCATTCATTTCCCTATATATATACATGTACATTTAAACCCACACACTACTCTACTCTTTCAAGTCGCTGACTCAATCAGTTGCCCCTCTGCTTTGTGGTCTAAGTTATCTGCTAATAAAACTGTTGTCGCTGCTTCTCTTTGCCTTCTGATTTCAAACACCGTTGATGATAAAGGTTAGGAGGGTGATTAGTCGACGGAGCACAACCACTACAATCTGTTACAATCTATGCATATAGGTTGATCAGTTTTGTTATATCTTGAAAAGCTGATTTTCTCGATATACCGGGTATAACAGAGCACTAGAACACCAAAACCCTTCCAAGTCGCAATAAGAAGACAGAAGACTAACGAAAGGAATATTATTCCAAACAGTGTCAATCATAGTACAAAATTGTCAGCTATTTATAGTTTTTAGTGAGAACGAAATCATCATTACAGTCTTCCAATCCGCATACAGGGGGTTATTAGCATTATCCAATCGGGAAGCTACACGTTGGAATTCTAGAACATTCTTCCGAAAGGTGATTGGATGGGACGTCTTCGGCTTCTTCTGAGCCTCTTACAGCTTCCTCGAGTTCACCGGTGGTCCGTCGTCACAAGTTTGAGATCCATATACATCTATTTTCAAGACAGTACAAATGGTATAATCCATTCTCTGTCAACAATAACAGTATTATGTCATGATATATCATGTTGTAGATTCATCATGGACATAGTTACACAATACCCGCATCATTCAAAATGTAGAGAATATGTTTTAGATGATGTAACATAAAACGAGCTGATCCCTCTCTATTGTTTCATATTTGATAATAAAGTAATCGAATTTTAATCCATAACAGATTGATATTATTGAAAGTCTAAAGATCTATTTGTCAGGTTGATATGTAGAGCTGAAAGTTAATTAACTAAACACCAGTTGATCTTTCATTTGTGTTTATTACCAAATACTTACAGTATTTAAAGACATTTACTCATACTTCATAAAATGCACCGATGCAGACGTTAAGGCAAGGATTAGTAAAACAATGTCTGTATTCCTACAAGTGAAGAATATTTGGAACTCAAAACAACTGTCAAACTATATCAATGTCAATATAATCAATATAAATGTCACGACAGTTAGTTATATTGTAGGGAACTAAAACTTCGAGAACTACAACAGCCATCATCAAAAAGATACAAGTATTTATAAACAATTGTCTATATGAGATACTCAATGTCGGTTGTTGGTCAGATATCATCAACAACAATCTACTGTAGGAGAGAACAAACCAACTTCTAACTGAGGAGGGAATTAGAAAATGGTGAATAGAGCACACATTGAGGAAATCACCAAATTGTATCACGAGACAAGCACTAACTTGGAATCCTAAAGAGAAACGGAAGAGATGAAGGTCAAAGGACACACTGTGTCAGGAATTGGAATCAAACATGAGAAGAATAAATAGCAACTGAAATTACCTGTTAAGGATTGTCTATGAGAAATTTGGATGAAGAATGTTGGTGGGTGACTTAAGCTTCTCCATGAAGGGTAACATTAGTAAGTGAGTAAGTAATAATCGCACTTATGTAATGTTGTGTCTTTAAGTCCGGTTAGTTATCACATAATTTATTCGCCAATCAAAATACAACTTATTCGCCGTTGTACTGACTAAACTAATAACGTTCGTCCGCTCTGAACAGCCTAGCGTCCTATTGGTCCATTGCTCGCCCAGCCCGTCCAGGTGAGTTCAGAATGCCAATAACAGCCTCCACTATGCGAATCATTTATTTCAGATATTCTTGGTTTATATAGACTGCAAAGCAGCATAAAATAGAAAATAACATTCATACACAATAAAGCCAAAAAGTGGCTGTGAACGTGGTAGACGGTAATTAATAAACTGAACATAACTTACGAACAGTAAATCGTATAATGATAATAATCTATAGGTGAAAATGAAACTTATAATAATAGGAATGTAGTTATACACAGCCTAGTTACTGAATATTTATACCATAAGTATACACAGATAATATTACTCTATTAATAGATCTCAGAAGTTACTCGTAATTTAATCTTCGTTAAGATATAACATACAATATACCCTTTGTGGGTCAGGGTAATTTTTACATTGGTTTTCAGTAGAACCAGAGATTAACCAGACTTTCATGTGAAAACTCAAGCAGTACAGATCAATCCTGTTTCTTGGAGAACTAAACACCGCCTCGACTTAAATTTTATAACTTGAGTAGTACAGCTCAATCTCACTTCATAGGAGTGTACCAGACATTGTATAAGTTTTAACGCTAAAATCTCAATAGTACAACTCAATACTGTATCGCAATCATTCAGGTATCAAGCACCCTGGTGAACCAGAATAACAAATACTATAATATATAGATTACAACAGAATATTGAAACATATTCACATGATTGATTTCATTAGATCTAATTTCAATTCTATAATAAGTATATTTCACTTGTTAAAATCATGAGTCAATTGAGGCTAGACAACCATAAAAAATCTGGAAGCACTGGACGGCCGTTTCGTCCTAGTATGGGACTCCTCCCTGGCAGTGCGCATCTACGATCCTGCCCCCCGCGAGATTCAAGCCCAGGATCTATCAGTCTCGCGCCAGGTGCTTAACCAACTAGACCGCTAAGCCGACATCTAAGGGTGTTAATGTCTCATGGGGGCGGGATCGTGGATGAACACTGTTGAGGAGTGTCATACTAGAACGAAACGGCCGTCCAGTGCTTCCAGATTTTTATGGTTGTCTAACACCAACTGATTCATGATCTTAACCAGTGAAATTTTTGAAATCTCCACAAAACCCATTCTAATAATAAATCAATTTATAACATTATGTACTTTCATTTGATTGGTTAATTATAATTAACCAATCAAATCTTTCCACAATTTGTAATTTAATAATCAATTCATTAGATCATCATTATCATCATCATTGATCATCATCATTATTATGATTCGTTTCAATTACTGATTACGAATGATCTTATTTTTAAATTTACTAATGAATCAATTATTATTTTGAGTAGATTTCATAATCGTCACTATTTATTGATCGATTGATTGATTGATTGATTTATGAATCGATTAATTAATTATAATGAACTATGATTAATTATCAGTACATGATTTCATGAATTAAAACACACACATATATATCTATATAAAACATTGAATCAATCCAGTATGAATCTGTTCAATCTATTCAATTATCAATATATAAATATATTGAATATATAATTTATAATAAATAGATGTATGTTACTAATTGATATGTCTCACTCACTCACTCACTCACTCTCTCTCCCCCTCCCTCTCTCACCCTCACTCTCACTCTCTCGCCATAGATACAAATATTATTCAATGAAATAAATAGAAAAAACAACTTTTTTTTTGTTGTTGTTTAAATACATCAATCATTGAACAATAAAAGAAAAACGACAAATAAAATTAAATTATTTTAATAAATTAAAACAAACTTATAAAGGGAAAGGATTTATATTATTGATTTCAACAATTGGATATTGATCAAAAGAGAGAAAAAAAAGAGAAAGATATTTCGGTAAGAAGTATATATTTTTTTTGGTTTTGGTTTTGTTTATTAAAATACTTATTTATGTTTGTGAGTCTTTATGGAGGAGTATACATAGACTGTTTAATGGTATTCTCAATCTAATCTTATCCTGAGTAATCTTTTTCAGTTGTTATTCATCTTTTTTTGATATCTGTTTGTATTTCCTGATGTAATGTGTTCTTTAGCTTTTCTGTTTTTTGCTTCCCTTAAGGCTTGTCTCATGATGTAGTTTGATGATTTACATAATGTATATCTTATCCACTTTGAATGCCTTTTCCTAATTCCCCCTCAGTTGGAAGTTGGTTTGTTCTCTCCTACAGTAGATTGTTGTTGATGATATCTGACCAACAACCGACATTGAGTATCTCATATAGACAATTGTTTATAAATACTTGTATCTTTTTGATGATGGTTGTTGTATTTCTCGAAGTTTCAGTTCCCTACAATATAACTAACTGTCTTGACATTCATTTTGAAGATATTGACATTGATGTAGTTTGACAGTTGTTTTGAGTTCCAAATATTCTTCACTTGTAGGAATACAGACATTGTTTTACTAATCATTGCCTTTACGTCTGCATTTAATCCTTGTTCATCGATGATGCCTTTAATTTGTTTCATCTGATTGGTGTTTTTTTTTAGCAAGTTTTTTTCTTTACAGGATGTGGTCACTAGCCTCATGTCCAACCTACACTTTTTACCCGGGCTTGGAACTGGCAGTAACTCTAGAAGAGCTACTGATGAAGTTGTTTATTAAAATAGTTCAGTCTAATTCATTGATTATTATCTAAAATCGATAGTACATAAGAATGATAATTTTGTTAAATATTAAAGGTTTATAGTCTTTCCAATCTGTATTCATCTTTAGTAACTTAATCATCTTTATAAGTGCACTTCAGAACCAAGTAGTAGTTGTGTTTTTTTTTAATGTTTAAGTTTACATTAAAGATACTTCGAAGTTTAATTAATATCATTTTTTTTAAATGAATTAAACAGTTATGTTAGATTTTACACTGAAATACTATTGTCAATATAAATTAGGACATAGATGGATCTGATCTACATGATATTGTTTATTAACCAGTGATCAATTAATTATAAATACATCTCAGTAGTTCTACAGGAGGTCAGTCGTCGACCGGATAGCTCAGTGTTGATGTGAAGCTGAGTAACACGGGCTCGAATCTGTCAAGGAGTATCAGTTCTTTAAAGAATAATACAGGTACACTTTGCTGACGAGTACCAAATAGCACGAAAGCTAGGTTCAGGGTTTCCTGTTGACTGCCTCCAACTAATGGTTGGAGACTCTGGGTGACATGGCTCAGAATCGATTACAATGGCATTGGTGTATATAGTTTCTGTCTTCCTTTAAACTATGAGGTTAAAATCACTTCATATCTTTCTTTCTATCAACTAATTATTTTTTCATGTACTATATCCTTATATGCAAACTTTCTTTCATATATCACCACCAGGGAATTAACTACTTCTATGAATCCAATGTTTATCTTGCTGTGCTAATGAGGTATGGCTACTTGGACTAATGCATATATGTGCCAGGTTCTACATTGTAGCTGACTGATTGACTGACCTCCAACTACCATCTTATCTCAACATAGTGCATGCAATGTTTAGTCACCTAGACTACTGGCTACATTACAATTTGGTCGATAGGATTCGATCTATATTAAGAAGGACTTGACATACATGATATTTGATCACCACCCAGTGATCAATTAATTATGAACGTGTGCTTATTTGTATATTATTTATTGTTAAGTAATGACTAGTAGAGAATAGATCTTAATCAAAAACAATCTTTAAAAAATGTTTTGTTTGATGGTATGAAATTAAATTTGATCCATTATGTATATATAACACAAAGAAATGAATAATAGTAATGAAGATATGAAGCTTTATTCTTCAAATACAATTATGTGTTATTCAGAGTTAGTATTTCTTTGATTATGAATAAGTGTGATCTTGGAAATTTAAGTGGTGAATAAGTACTTCCGTGAGACTATAATTTATGAATGACCTTTGAGCGACGTTAAAGTGATCTTCAGAATGTTCACCTACTAACTAGGACCAAATGAGGGTTATAAACCAGTGTGTGTGGAATTAAAATTATGATTTTGTGACGACGGACCACCGGTGAACTCGAGGAAGCTGTAAGAGGCTCAGAAGAAGCCGAAGACGTCCCATCCAATCACCTTTCGGAAGAATGTTCTAGAATTCCAACGTGTAGCTTCCCGATTGGATAATGCTAATAACCCCCTGTATGCGGATTGGAAGACTGTAATGATGATTTCGTTCTCACTAAAAACTATAAATAGCTGACAATTTTGTACTATGATTGACACTGTTTGGAATAATATTCCTTTCGTTAGTCTTCTGTCTTCTTATTGCGACTTGGAAGGGTTTTGGTGTTCTAGTGCTCTGTTATACCCGGTATATCGAGAAAATCAGCTTTTTCAAGATATAACAGATTTACAGTTGATGGTCAGGGTTAAGAATTACATTGAGAGTTTTCATCATGAACTGACATCAGCTATAATGCGAAAACTCTATTCAGCCAAATGGATGAATGAAGTTCGCGCAAAAATCTGAGATCTGTTATCTTATACTTGATTGGTTCATTCATAAATTATAATCTCGCCGAATTATTCACATTCGGTTATTTGAAAATCCTTAGTACATTACATCTATTATTATTATATCATATCTTTATTTTTGTTCCATATCATTATCTCTTCTTAAATTGTTCTATAGTTTTGCAACACAAATGAATACACTTTGTGTAATATTATATAAGTATTGATTTCTTCATTCTTCAGATGATAAACTCAAAGTTGGAGATCATGAGTCAATTGAAACTAGAGCACTATGGAAGATCTGGAAGCACTCGACAACCATTTCGTCCCATTTAGGACTCCTTAGCAGTGCACATCCACGATCTCGCCTCGCGGGATTCAAACCCAAGATCTAGTGAGCCTCGTGCGCGAGCGCTTAACCACTAGACCACTGACACATCCAACATTGTCTTCAGTGAGTTACTATTTCACCAAAGACCTGGTTGAACTCCACTAGTCACTGCTCACCAGAACTCCAGGATATAACATCTATAAGCCTGTCACTAGTGAGCATATGTTGAATAGTATCAGAAGGGAGTTTGTGGAGATTGTAGTAATTTCTCATGATCTCAACTATTGAAATTACTACAATCATCACAAAATTCCTTCTGATATTA
>NW_026137087.1:0-16770 GCF_000699445.3 Schistosoma haematobium
GCAACGTCCAATCTGTCATACACAGCCTTCGCTCCGCCTCTCAGCAGCGTCCCCAGCACCACCAAATTCGACTTCGGCCCCTTCACTCCCACCAGCTGCGCCACGGCCTCAAACTCCTCCAGGAAGCTCAGCACATCTCCGCCCTCAAACTTCTTCGGCCATGGAATCTTTATCCTTAGCGGAGGCAGCGACACCAAATGTAGTGAAGGAGAACAGGGGTGAGCACAGGCAAATTCTATTTAGGACAGATTACAGAAATACTTGGTGTTATTGAATAACCATTTATTAAATCGGTAATTTGCAAAATAGCATTCTATCATATCAAACCGGACTGTTGCTGTTGCAAACATCAATCCATTGTCTCACATTTCTTTTTCATGCGATATCTTACAAATTCCATTGTGTTCTTGTTCTTTCTTTCTTGATCTTCTCCATCATCTACTGCCAAACATTACGTATTTCTACCTCACGTTATATACTAATTATATCAAGATAAGTAGCACGAACCAAAATACTACTGGTGATGAGGTGGATTGAATGAAGTGCACTCGATTGGATAGATGTGAACTAATTTGTGTTCGTGTGTGTGTGTGTGGGTGAGTTAGTGTGGGATTGTCTGATTTATTGATTGGTTGATTGATTGACTGATTGAGTCAGTGAGTGCGTGAGTGAGTGAGTGAGTTTGGGAAGGAGTGTGTTTGGGAGAGAGTGTGAGATGTTGTTTGTGTGTGTGTGTGTGAATGATAATGTGTGTTGTGTTGACTTAGTAGTTGGACAAGTGGATTGAATTGTTGATGGAGAGAATGCATGGGAGACTGATTGGATGAATGTTTTGATGAGTGGTTGTGCGAGTGTTTGTACGAGTGTTTGTAGGAGTGGTTGGACGAATGTTTGGATTGTTGAAGGTTTAATCTATTTGACAGATTGATCGATGGATTGATTGATTTGTTGATTTGTTTATTTTTGAATGATCGACTGATTGATTGACGGACTGATATGATGATTTATTGATTGATTAATTGATTGATTGATGGATTGATTGATTGATTGATGATTGATTGATTGATTGATTAATTATTGGTGTTGGATTTCGTCCATTGTAGCTGAGACCACTACTGGCACGAACGAAGTGACGACGGAGACCGAGATTACGGAGACCGACACTACGGCAACTGAGGTTATGTTGACGGAGAGTACAACAGGTGAGTGTGTTAGTTGATTGTGTGTATGCAATGTACGCAGTGTTGTTTGTGTGAGATTTGTTTGAGTTAGTTTTTCACAGAACTGATACTACTGGTGATTTGGTGAATTGCGTGTTGTCTACTCGAGTATATCTCGTTCTCTTTTTGAATATTTTTCTGTACTTCCACCGTCGATTTATTATTTCTTGATGGTTTTTTATGGTTCTGTTCTGTTCCTCCATTGCCTCGCTTGTATGTTTTCTTGCATTCTGTCAGTGTTTTTTTGTCGTGCTTGTTTTTCGTTTTCTGATATGCATTACGCTCTTTAGTTTAGATCATTTTGTTTATTCTTTTCGAACCCATTTGTCCAGTTCACTTGTTTGCCTATTAACCTGATTGTTTTTATTTGTTACTATGTTTGTTATTCGCTGATCCTATTCTTCATCGATCTGTATTCTATTTTCGTTGGACTTCAAATATCGATTGACGCTTGGTTCAAGCAAGTTGTCTCATTCACCTTGTCCGCTGCGCATCATTTCGTTTCGTCTCGCTCTCTCCTCTTCACTTTCTTCGCTTCGTTTCTCTGATCATTTGTCTGGATCAATGATTGTACGAAACATACATACTTAAAACTCGTTCTCGTATTTGACTCATCAAACTCGGTTATTCACTAACGCGAGTTAATTCGATGATAATATACGAGGGTTGGCGGTATGTATATTTCGATGACAATCATCACACGATATAATTGAGTCAGATATCAGGCCACCAAAAGTGGTGAGCTCGTCGATAACAACATCGTCCGATCTAGTTGTCGTCAAAATGAAGGGCCACTCAACGTGACCAGCACGACGACGAACCTAACGCAGCCAAACTACGTCGATGATGAACCCTCTACACTCCATACTTTCAATGCACGAACTCAACGTAGCTTGCTCAATCGATAAACAACACAGTTTTCGACCATACGAGCAAATCGGAGAGAGATCACAGCACCACTAAAGTGGTAGGCCCGACTTCGAACCTAACGCAACCTGGCAAACTAGTCGGACGATGATCGTCTCGAACTCTACGCATCCGTTAATCAAACTAAGTAACTGAATTGGTCTAAGAGACACTCAAACTACTCAATCTCTAATCCGACACATTCGGCGAAGCCGGTACGGTGGGGACATGGATATGATCAAGTCGTATGACCTTATTGACACTTTGTCCTCGTGTCACCTCTGCTCACTGAACTGTTTAGCGCATCGTTCCATTATGATTATAATAATTATCATATTATCATTATCACATTAATGTCACACCACCACCTAACGTGGAATTATTATTGCTGTTCGTGCTGATATTAGATCATGACATTTAAGCAATCATATCACACTCCCCATCAAAGTGTAATTTTATGAACATTTCATTTACGTTATGACAGTCGAAACTCGTTGCATAATTCTTTGATTTTTCAATAACGTAAAATTTTGCTGCTTTATGTGAGTTTGTTCCATTTTCTCCGCGTCATTTTTGCCCTGTTATTACACTCATTCTTTGATTTTTTCAAGGACGACACTCTCATGATATTATTTTCTGTTTTTCTATTAATACGTCTTACGCATACTTCATCTAAGTTTTCGAACTGCTGTTGTCTATTGAACTGTCTGAAATTAATTCGACATCAGTGTTATATATTTACGATTTTCTTGCTGCAAGTTTAGCTACATTGTTGTCTAAGTCGGGAACGTTAATGTAGTTTGCTACTGTTGTTCTCGTCATCACTATTATTGCTTGATTGTTATTTATGTTGGAATTCAAATTCTTCAATATATCAGATTGTACTAATATCATATCGCCAATTGTGCCACGACACATTTGCTGCAAGGTTTTGGTTGATGATGATTGACTGACAAGGTGATCTAATCTAGTTTATTACACCGTCATATAATAATGAAGAGACACATTAATGTGATGACAAACTGGCTGGTGAAATATGTTTAATTTAGGTCGTATACAGAAATATGTTGAATGCAAAGGCGAATCTACAGAAGCGATTAGAAAATTGGAAATCATTAGAAACAGACCTGATGTGAGCAGTAGATTATGTGAAGTGACCTGATTGAGGCATTCAGTGATTTGACCTTCTATTCACTCCAAATTGTTTACTCCTGAATTCACGTTTTCATCATTTGTGTGCTTATCTAAATTCAAGTTCCTTTCTCCAATGTTTTGTGTTTGTGTTTCTGCTTGTCTATCTGCATTGCATGTAACCAAACTCCATGTGTTCTTTTAATGAAAATTTTCTTCGTTATCTACTTAAATGTTTTATAGAAGGCAACCTCACGAAAACAGTAGTAATCGGTAAGTCAAAATATGATATAGCAGTTTGTTTTGTCACACCAATTTATTTTCCTGATTGATTGTTTTGATTCTGCTTTCCATTTCATTCATCAATATGTGGTCACATTGCATTACATAAACGGTTGGGTGAATTGTTCCTCTTGGAAATTCAGTGTAGCGAAGAGATGTCACATATAGTACGCTCATATATTGAAATTATTTGTCAATCAGTATTTATTGTTGAGTTTCTCAGGGTCGTCTGGTCGCGTTGGCCACTATCTATGTTAAACCGGAATGATTCATAATCTTTCCAAGTGGAACAATTTAATTGTATTCGTATAAAAGCTAACAAGTACTGAAATTTACTGTAACTGTGGAAGTCACGTTATATTTGTTTGCTGAGCGTCACTTCACTCACAATATTGTTACACTTATTAACCAATGTGTGTGGGTAGACATTACTACTTGGTGTAGAATTCTTTATTTTCATAACAAACCAAGAGCATATAGCATTCAGTGTGCATGGATGTGGGAAATCAAACAACCATTTACTTCATAGTGTCCATCACTTTGATAGATCATAATCGAATACACTTGGATTTGTGGTGTGGAGTTGAAGAGAGGTCGTTCAGTTTTGTTTTGTTGTGCAACAGTAAGTCAACTCAATATCCTCCTTTCACTGAGAAGTCGGATTTAAATCAACGAACTTTGACTTGTTGGAAACTATTTAATTTCTTTTGTAGCAGTCTCATCAATGCTGACTAGATCGAACAAGTCTTTGGAGTGGAATGACAGTTTATTGGATCCTAGTTCCGATTTATATCGAAATTATTCAGCTGAAATTTGTAATTTGGTAAGTTTGTTACCGAGTTCTCAATTGAATTTACATAAAAATGAGGAAAACTGATTAAATGTATAGACAACCTGTGTCTTTTGATAAAGGGTTGAAGTTTGACATTTGAAGACGGTTTTTGAAATATATGTAGCTATTTAATAGCTATTTATAGAAGACAGAGTACTATTTAACTGTTTTCTCCAACTGTGACGAATAGTACCTGTAGAAATTCAAGATGTTGTTTGGGTAGATTCCATGATCATTGTTTTATGCAATTATGGATTTAACTCGTCGTGGTTAATGGTGTCCGTTCTTCACCATTTACCATGTAGATCATATCTCGTTTTACTCTACACAAACTGATGCAGTCTCAAAACACTCTATGGTCTCCAATCACTATATTGTTGCAATCAAATAAAGGCGAATGTGTTTGTTTCGTTTGATTATGCATAGCATAATTACCAGAAGTGGTCAACATGCACGGGCACGATCCTGTAATGGATCAGTCGTTTTGATATTGTAAGTAGTGACAACTGAGGTTACCCAGTCGATAAATATATTTGCTAATCCACGAGTTTGGAAAACCAATTTGTTCTCCTTCCACGTGAATGTAAAACTTCGGTGCTATGAAACTCCACCAAACTACTTGTTCGACATTCATACAACAATGATTTATGCCGATGAGCTAATTTCATCTAACCTAACATGAATGGCACCATGGGGTAGCCTCACTGAGCTAAGTGGCAGTATAGCACCATCTGCCTGATGTTATACATTGTGATGTCGCATTAACTATCAACTGCGACTAACTCATTTATTCATTCATTACTGACTATTCCATTGAAAAGCCACCGCTCACATTTCTGTGGCTTGAGATGCTGATTGATATCATGTGCTAAGGTTACCAATCGGAATTCTAACTCTAATTTCTTTTCCATTCCGTGTTTACTATTTCCTCCATGACCCAGTGTCCAAGCAATGACCAACCACAGGCATGACCCTCACCGTCCACCTTGTGGCGATGCAAGCCAAGCTCCTATTTTTCCGCTACTGTAAGTCCTTCTTTGCCTTCAAACTTGAGTCAAAGAGAGAAGTCAACAGACGGCCTCTATCATTCTTATACTTCAGGCATACGTGGACTCATATACAGTCGTGCTGGACCACATCGCACCACTGAGTGAAAAATCACAAGCATACATAGACAAGCCGAAAGTGTTTGTGAATAATGCAAGCCGTAAATAGTAGACTGGCAAAAATCTGGGAGTGGAGAGTTGTCTATCAGTGGTTAACGGGTTAACCAAAAGCTTGTGGTTAACGTATTATATAGACACAGTAATCCAGTTGCTTAGTAATTATATAAGAAAAACATAGTTGATAGCAATAACAATATTCATGATAACAATTCAAAAACCATTTTCCAAATTTCCAACTTTTACAATATTCATCCCGTTATAACACGCACGATTTTCTTCTCACAAAATCTTCAAGCTTTTGGACAGCATATATTCAACTTATATTGAGGGAATAATCAATGTTAATTGCACAGTTGTTGGCTTCTCGCGTGGATCAGTTGTTGGAAATGCAGTATTAGTCATCGACCATAGTAGCACAAGTGGGAATTTCTCATCGACTGAAGTGACAAAAGACACTGTTCGAAATGCTGTTGTGGCATACATAGCAGAAATGGTTGCCAATGGGTCGGAGCAAGTGTACTTCGATACATCAAGTGGCTTGACAGTAGAAAGTGAGTGCATGTGATATTTTCAAGCTATATTGAATTATTGGTGTTGGATTTCGTCCATTGTAGCTGAGACCCCTACTGGTGTGTGTGTGTTTGCGTGAGTTGAATGAGTGTACTGGATGAGCGAAGTGGATGTGAGCACTAGATGGTTTGTGCATGTTGTTTGATGAAGTGATTGGATTGAGACGATGACTGAATGAATGTTGCTGGTGGTCGCATCTTCTTGTGACATGTCAGTCACCTCACACACTGTGTGAGTGTTGTGTGGTCTGTGAGCATGTGGTGGATTGGTGCGAAAGATAATTTGACGTTTGTGAAGTCCTTCATTCTGTTTAGGAATACCCTGTTGTATACTTTTCCTGGTTTTGAGCGAAGAGTGATGCTTCTTCAGTTCTCACATTTGCTGTGTCCGCCTTTCTTTGTTATCTTGATGAGATGTCCTTCAACACTATTTGTAGAGTTGGTTTATTGTTAAGGTGTAGTAAAATCCGCAAGCGTGCAGAAAGCAAGTACACAGGGAAACAAATAAGTGGTAAAAGTCCACATTTATTGTTGAATGTTAATCGATTGCGAATAAATTATTCATTGTCTTCGTTTACAACCAATGAGAGAATAGATCAAGATTGACGACCAGACATTTTCTCA
The DNA here is from genome assembly GCF_000699445.3 of Schistosoma haematobium. Lineage (NCBI taxonomy): Eukaryota > Metazoa > Platyhelminthes > Trematoda > Strigeidida > Schistosomatidae > Schistosoma > Schistosoma haematobium. Next base: position 6,731 of record NW_026137087.1, read on the forward strand.
TTCAGACTTACACAAAATTTTATATAGTGGATTAAATGTCTAAATTACAGCGAGTCGACAAATAATAAAGTAGTTGATTAGGCTTACTACAATAGTATTTAAGTAATTTCTATATCAGTACATTAAATAAAATCCTTTACAAAAATTATATTGACTATGTTCAAATTATCATGATTTATTATTACTGTAAAATATGTATTCATATTGTTTTTCAGAGACAACTGAATTAAGCAAAACGACTTTCAGTACGAAAAGTGAGTTGCTGTTTTTTTCTTCCTTGTTTATACTTTAAATATTAAGTGTATGTCAAAACTTTTAATTAGTCTTGTACTGACAGATTAATGTCGAAATTTAAAATGATGATTTCTTATTTACGTCCTTATCATTTCACAATATTCATTTAATCAAGTTATATTACTAAACTAAGCAAAAACTTTATAACACTATCAGTCAAATAGAATCAGATTTCATATTCACCTCATAATATTATGATTATTTCCCACAACTCTTAACCATTTGCATACAATTGGTCAGCAGATATTTTCATTAGTATCAATTGTGGTCATAAGTTCTACTCAGCCATTTTTCATCCAAGTGACGGGAATTCCCTGAGAGTCTATTACCAAGATTCCTCACTCTTTAAGAAGTTGAAAAGAGAATGAGAAAGGTTTTATGAAAAGAATGGTTGAGTCGAATGATCTCAAGTGGTTTATTTAGTTGATAAATTATAAAATAATAGGCTTAGATTAGATATCTGTCCAAAACTAAGATTGTGTTACGAAGAGACCAGCTAATTGTAAATTATTCAAAACTTTTGTGGTGTTTTATAATTTATCGATGACTTATCTTATTCAATCGATGGCAGATCAAGCTTCTTCTATTATCTGACTATTTCACTCTTGTTAATAACATTTCCCCATAGGTTTACTAAAGGTCTTCATTTAGTATTACAGGATACTAAATAGATCACAGTGTTTAGTACCGGGTGATAGATCTAAAACTTTATCCAGGAATTTTACTGATATATTACCTACTTCATGAACCAACATCTTCAATGAATGTTTCTTCAAAATGTATCATCTATGTAAGAAGAGATTAAGATAATTTTAACATTCAAATTGTTGTCTAACGTAAAGGTTTAAGCTGTGATTTATGAAAATAATATTAACCTTTTTTAAAACAAACAATTATTACAATCTATGCTTTAACTTACATTAAGCAATCTTATCAACTTAAACCAGTAATAATATAAACATTTAAGTTGTTTAATTGCTACAACTGATCTTAAATTATAAATATAACATCCAGTTTTTTTTCTAAAAATGTTAAGAATGTTTAATAAGCTTCTTAAGAATACACTCGTTTTAATGCCTGCAAACACCGATTAACCTGAAGATAAATTTTAAAATAAATTATACATCCTCAGTTTTACTGCATTAGATTTAATTATACATCTTAAAGTGTGATCAATATCATTTTAGATATACTAGAACTATCAATGACAGTGGAGGTTTTAATAGGAAATCAACAAACAAATTGGAATTCCGAACTGTCTAACAAATTTTCTGAACTTTACAACAGTACTGCTGAAAACACCTGTGCTTCGGTATGCAATCATGTCATTTTATTTTATGTTCGTCTATTTTAGAACTGAATGTTTGACTGGTCTTTTGTGAGGCCAAAAGACCATTCTTACATCCTAATAAATTACATACTTATACTCAAGATGCAAATATGCTGTTCTCATGATTTATAAAAAAGGCCTGTTTTGGTTTAAATAAAGTTAGGAATGTATTCGTTGAATTTTAAGAAAAATTAATACCTTATCCAGTTTCACCTGTTAACATTGTTATTAAGAGCCAAGTAGTTTACAATACGAATTCACAATCAATATAAACAGTGAAAACATAAATATAGTTTATAAAGAATGTAATAAGCCTACTTATTGAATTGGTTTAAAATCCAACAATTTTATTGAATTTGTTTCCAATATTGCTTGACAATCCTCCACTATGAAGGTCAATGTATATGAGACTCTAAAAATGAGTGTTGAATGGTTATTTTCAAAAGCAAGGAATCATGATATTCTTTGGTACAATAACCAATTTATTTTTCTTTTCATATTCACAAGACTTTTGGAAACGAATGAATTCAGTCTTTTTACTGATATATATTTGAATTTGTTACAGAAATAAAATAAAAATATAAATTTATTACAGGGTCAAAGTAACTTTACACTAAACACATGAAACTATCACTAACAACCAAATTGTATGTTGATTTCGAAAATTTCAGGAACATAAACAGTTTACTTTACGCCCAAAATTACTATTATATATATATAACAGGGTTTCACATAACGTAAGCGGTTACGAATATATTTTAGTTGCTAACGATGACAGTGGAGCTAAATTAACAACATAATGTTAAGCGAGCCGAAAATGTCTACATAACCAATAAATTCTCCTCAGTGACTAACTTATTGTATTTTATTTGTAATAATTTTCATGCATTAATGATGGATATATTTATGCAAAATCCATAGATGACAAATTCAATAAGAACCAGGTTCATCTTAATAGCATTCTCCTTCTTTTTCTTCTTCACCTCACGAGTACACGGATCTGGAGACCACAATCTCTCTAGCAGATTCACTTGGCAAATATCATTTCAGTAACTATTGATTTTACAATTAAACATTGTGATCGACACATAATATCTTGATCGTACTTTTAATTCTCGACTTACCAAAATGGTATACAATATCAGATTGTCTAAAACATACATACTTCAAATACTTTTATATTCAAATTTTTATGTGTAATCTGTTATTAACATGATTTGTCGACAGAATGTATATGAAGCAAAATAGGATACATAGATTTTATTACTATTATTATTATATTAAGCAACAGACATTATATATTTACTGTATGCTTCTACTTGTAAATTCATCTTTGACGTACATTCATGAAAGAATTTATTTCAACTCAACATATCACATGAATCTCCATAAATTTGATTTATTATGCTTTCATCTAATATTTCTTTGCAGATAAAAGCCAGCCCTCGATATATTACATCAATACAATACACCGTACGTACTTGTACTGTTCTTCGTTTTTATCCGGGTTCTGTGAAATCTGATGTACAGATAATTGTAGAATACATAAATGACCTCAATGTGACTCAAACACAAATTCTGCAAGCAATTCAGTTGGGTTCGCAATTATATGTAATAGATCTGTTAAAAAATCAGTCAATCGATTCCAATCGTATAATATCACTGAAGTGTATGTTTATATCGTTAAAAATTCATTATGTATAGAAAATACTAATATATATATATATATATATATATATATATATATATATATATATATATCCACCGTATCCTCCAACTCCGTTAAAGCACCGGACATTCGTTTTTGTCCTCTAAACACCCCCGCTACGAGATCCATCTGTTTTCAACATTATTTTTCTTCCCTTGATGAAATTGATGTAAGTAGCATAATATGTATTAGTTTTGTGCTTCATCACTTCCAGTTGGAAATGTAGCAATTCTGAAGCACATACAGATATTAGTGTTTTACGTAAAAAGATTATTATCGTTTCTCCTAAAAGTTTACGTATTCAAGCAAATAGAACGAAAAGTCATCATTTCCCTTAAATATCAATTAAGCAACTCATTAGTATTCTGTTTATTTCAAACTCCAAGAATTTAAATTTACTCCTGTAAGGGGTTATAGTTGGAGATTTTTGAAAAGTCTTGTAGCAAGATGAAGTAATTGTCAAATGCTGTGTGATTTTAATTGCTTTTATATCCATCGAAGTGATCAAGAATAGATCTAATAATAATACTACTAAGACTTGAAGAAATATTACTTTTATCCTTATGAACATTGTTTAAAAGTATTACATTTTATAAGAAAACTTTCAAATGTATCTACATTTTATTTATTTATTAAAACACATAAACATTGGTACTAGGAGACACCAAACACATATGCGCCACATAAATCATTCGATTTTTGTGAGGGCTAAACTGTTGCACAGGTGCCCAAACAGAAGCAGGTGGTTTTCTTGGGGGCCACAACCCGAGCCTTCGACCTGAAGGTCTAATCCACAAGGCAGTGAAGCACCGTAAGGGGATGCAATCCCATGGTAGCTGGTGACCAATAACTGGTCCATACGCCTTTTTCTTAGGATCCTGGAGCCCATGTACACTATTGGTTTGAAATCAAGGTTTTCCAACTCCCTAGGTGGATCCTCCATATCCACCAACTCGGTTAAAGCGCCGGACATTCGCTTTTCGTCTCCGCCACGATAAGGCAGTGAGTAGGACTCCCTGGCAGCGGTTGTATGCACGTAGCAACTTGAGAGCATTTCAAGAGGGAGAGCTATCCCCACTGTCGGCCGTACTAGGGCATTCGGGGACCAGAAACTAATTAGGGAAGAATAATGTCTGCTTATTTTATAAAAAACTAACATCTTCAGTAATAACTGTGAAGACTCAACTTAGATATATAAATAGATTATTCGGTATAAACCTTGTAGTTTATTGTTCTCTTCTATACATATAAAACGACTATTGAAATGCTAATAATTAACTACTAGAGAATTCATATACGTGAAAATTGGAAATTCGTCAATTTCCATCCTATGTTCATTTTCATGAACACTAATTATCATGGCATTAAATATTGTAATATAATATGGGACTACGAGGCAATGCTCATCCATGATCTCTCATGCGAGGTTCGATTGGTTGAAGCTAGACGGTAACACCGTTGGATGATGGCTTGGTGGTATAGAGATTAAGCGTTCATACGCGAGACCGAAAGTCCTGCGTTCTAATCCCGCGTGCGGGGTCGTGGATGCGCACTGCTAAGAAGTCCCATACTATGATGATGTGGCCATTCAATGCTTCCAGATTTTCAGTGGTGCTTCAATATACTTAGTTATTTCTCAGTCGTACGATATGTGCACTCCTAATGCAATTAATTGTCTTTTTCAGTCCCGTTAATTATTTTGATATGACTAATTGGCGCGACTATAATTTTGGGATGAACAAATCAGAATTAGGATATCAGTTTTTGGATTTTGGTGAGAAATTTATTCATCCATTTAGCTAAATAGTGTCTCATCAGTTCATGATGGAAACCTTGAATATAATTTCTAACCGTAACCATCAACTTTAAATCAAAATTCTAATTCCTCACACTGGTTTATAACCATCATTTGGTTCTAGTTAGTAGGTGGACATTCTGAAGGTCACTTTAGTGTCTCACAAAGGTCGTTCATAAATTATAGTCTCACCAATTGATTACTAACATTTATTCATGTATATTTTTGTAATATGTCTGGAGTACTTACCTATTTGTTGTACTATGTATGATCATTAAAACTGAGTCGGCAACTCAAGTCAATACACACAGCAGCACGATTGATCAATATACCAATTCACATAACACACGCTACCTGCAAAGTTTGTACAATATACGTGTGCATGAAATATATAATTCTTATATATTGTGTAACTTGTTAACCATCTTTATTAACTAATATCAATCCACTGTTCTTCATTAATCTGTTTAGTAATTATGCAAAAAGAAACTTGTAGTAGGATCGCATCAAAATGTTCACCACATGCTCAATGCATCGAAAGGTCTGACGGTGCCGTTTGTGTATGTAATCCAATGTGGATAGATTTAAACATGCAACAGCCCGGAGAACAGTGTATAAGTACGTTTAGTCACGTAATGCATAGCCTTTCACCTTGCCCTCTTCCTCCAAAAACTATGGTGACAATTAGCATCACTTAAAATTCATAACTGCGAAGTAAAATATCTGAATATAACACTGCTTACGCTAAATGATTTATAAGTAGTCAATGACAGTACGTGTTTCAGTCTTGAGTATTAAAAAAATCACATCAATCAAGTTCCCTTGTACTTGATTTTAATTACCTAATATGAGATACAGTAAATCGAAAAGTCGAAATGCTTATTCTTGTAGCAACATAGTAAATTGTCCATCCGAATCCGGCCGACAATTATGACTCATTAACCACACATTAGTAAACAATCGATGACCAAGCAATGTAAACATACTGACTTTGCAAAAGGTCGATCACGATACGAATAGCTTTTTTCTAAAGTATGTGACTGGAGTAATATGTGTAAAGGTGTCACGGACATTTAGGGTTTGTCAATGCTTCTATCTGCAACGATCTTATCATCAAGAATCCCAAACACAGTCGAACCAGAAGTCAGGAATGAAGAAGTTCCAAGATATATTTGCAAGTTAGTATATATATATATATATATAAAACTAACCATCTACAATCTAAAGACCCTTCTCAACTTTTGTTGAAGTTCATTTCAAAATCAGTATTTTCTTTAACTAATGTCACACTAAATATACATGTCCTCTCGAAATTCTGTTGGCTGGGTATCATGTGTATTCTAAATTGATAAAGAAGTTACCAACATGAAAAACTGTTATATAAGTACATTTGTTTCGGGTATCACTTCACTTTTCATTTCTTACTAGCTGGATTTTTCGGTAACATTGATATACTGAATTCAGACAGCTATATTTCTAATCCATGGTTGGCTAGAGGAATGTTTTTCTGTATATTTATAAGTAGTGAACAAAATTACCGTTATATACAAAACCTGAATTTAAATTACAACTCACCCCAAACATCTATTTAATGAAGTACTAGATGTTCGTTTAATTGTATCCTAAATTTATAATAATCACCGATAATATTGATAATCCCTGTAAAAAATTACTCAGTAAAGTCTCACACTAAATTCAATATAATTTATGAATTATTTACCAAATAATTCATTTTTATTGGTTGTTTGAATCTTTCCAATGACGTTTAGGACTGTAATGATCAGCAGGTATATCCAGCTGAGTCTCAAATATAACGAGAAATGCATCCTGGTTCCCACTGCTAACCACCATTCAACTCTACTTATAATAGTTAGCAAATACCTTAACACTTATTAGCTCATTAGAACTGCATTGAGTAGGAACAAAACATAACTTTAAAAATCCCTTTGTGCAATATTTGTAACAAAAATAATAATAATAAATCCCTGATAAACCTATTTTTAGAAGGAATCTAATAATCTAGAAACATTGTTGGCATATTTACTAGTTGATTTATTCAACAAGATGTGTTTCAACATCATTGTGTTATTTCAATAATTCTTTTTTCTTTTCAGTAAGTCCAACTGTAATAGCGCTAATTGTTATTGGAACAATCCTAATCATAATAATATTTGCCGCAGGAATATACTTTGCTCTTCGTACAGGCAGAAATGGTCAACGTTTTATACATTCATTTGCTTAGCAAATAAATATAATTTAATAATACTCATTATACATAGATCCGAAAAGAAAATATAATCAGTATGTACATTGAATAATCATAATAATTATAACTTATATTTCGATATTATTTGTATTATTTGATTGAAAAAGGAAAATGTATTTACTATAAATTTTCAGGTTGAAAGAATTTTCTGTAAAATTTTATTGCATAAATTTCTTTTCTTTACATCTACAATCTATCAATGTATTTAATTAAATGTGATATAAACAATTCCATTTTTTGTCGGCTTTGTTTATAAATTTTTATGCCGATTTCCCTATATATTATAATTTCTTTCGATGTTCAGATTCTAATTTACAGAATCATATTTTGGCATCTGATATGTTACACAATAGTGAAAAACATACTCTTAAATTTATTTCAATTCTGTATGTAGAAATCTTTGTATTTGTAAAAAGAAAAGTATATACCCTTTTATTATCATTTTTCATAGTTTTACTTATACAATAAAAATTTTCCATTGTTTTTAAAACGAGATTTTATGAGGTTTAATATATGTTATATCTGTCAGTAATAAAATTGAATAAAACAATTCCAATGAGTCAATATCCTATCATGTTCATTTGTGTATTTGATATAAAATAGTAGGAATGATTAACTGAATAAACTTTCAAACACAATGTTTTTACCATAAACATATCAAGATTTCATTTATGTACCTTTGAACAATAAGTATCGTTGATAAATATTCACGAGCTCAGTGAGTCTTTGATGACGTCTGTACTGAAGACTCAGTTTCAGTTTTCTTGTTTTATATGTAAACCTAAATAATCTATTATTTTCTTACAATCTATTGAGATTCTTTTTACGATTTCAGTTAATAAATCGGGTGGCATTTTAAATTGTTTGTTCCGCATAAAACGGTGTCTGAATGACAGGAAATTATTAACTTTAAGACAAGATTCCATCCACAACATAAAAGTCCTTGTTTTTAAAAAGATAGTGTGAACTAAATGGTTATAGCAAAATCATGGGTTGCTTTCTAGTGAAAATTCGAATAGTTTTGAAAGGTTTTTTCAATAAAATAAAAAGAAATAAACAGCTATTTATTTTTAAGATTTAGGACATGATTTTTAAAAACTGAGTAATGTAAATCTGAAATTCTCTTACGTTTCCATTTGAACAACACATGTACGTTATAGTCTGCTATAAGAATTAGTTCATTCCTTAAACCATAGTTTGTTGATGATAAATCAAGTACCTAGCTAATTTCCATTACACAAGTGAAGACACTATATTCAGAAAAGTATCACATTTCGACGAATCTACTATTATGTATGTATATAATTTTCTAACTTAATTTCGTGAGATACAACCAGTTAATGTAGATGATTACGTCATGAAAACAATCTAATATTGTAGTTTAAATCACCAACCAATGTTAGCTAGACTACCATTGAAAACCAGGAAGCGTAAGACAATTCCTTCATCCTAGAACCCAGGTGGTCTAGCGTGCGAAAGTCTAATTTTTAGTCCACAACTGTAGCATTTGATGGTGAACATTTCTAACTTCAATCACTTCGCAGTACTGCAAGATTATCTTTGGTAGCACGGTGTGACTAGGAGACTTCAGCCAAGTTGCGTGTGAGACGGTTATCTACCCCAGACTATGGAAAGTGGTCTTACAATATCGCGAATTGATGAAAGCTAGGCATGTACAGCACTACATTCTGTCTGTGGTCAAGAGATTAAGCGTTTGCATACGAGACCAAATATCCCGGGTTTTATCCTTTGCAGAGGGGTTGAGGATGTGCATTAGGTAGTCTCATACTAGGATGAAATAGATGTCTAGTGCTTCTTGTTTTTAATGGTGGCTTAGATGTTGGGGATGCTAGATAACCAAATCACTTGGTAAACGTCTCATTTTTGTAATTTTATTTTGGAAATTTAAATGATACCAAAAACAACTGAGTTATGGGAATGTAAAAAACGAAATAATGGAAAGACCACATTTTCAAATACGAAATATATGAAATGAAAATAAAACAATGATAATAGTTCAATACCACGATAAATATTGACATAAAACATACTTATTTTGTATCTAGTATTCAAGCTTCTTTCCATGGAAAGCTGAAACTTTTGATCTTTTAAAGAGTTGAAGACGAGGAAATCTTATTAAGCTTGTACAGACTCGATGACCAACCTTGAACTCAACATGTGGGTTAGCCTAAATGATCAATCGACTGATTGTTCAAAGAATAGTAACTTTAAATATTACATAATAATTAGTACTATTTTAGATGGTATGTAGCTGAAGAGAATCTATGAAATAATTGGATCCACATCATTCTTCTACGATCACTGTTCTTTCTTTATTCAAATTTATAGATGGGACAAACTGTGTCAAATAAGTGATCTAAATAACTGTTCCTAAAATTTACTATTGTTAAACAGGTTTAAATGTCATTTTTCGAAGCCTTTTCCGTTTTTAAATTTACATGCTTCACGAAATATGTGAATTTTAACTTATTGAATTCTTTTGAACAGATTTATTTTAATTAAAAATGAAAACAATTGAGGTTTAACATAAAATGTGTTTGTTTTTCAAAGTAATTTGAAGGTCATTAATACCACATGGTATTACTTTTCTACTATTCATGCGAAAAATGGATACATTAACATATGA
>NW_026137088.1:0-31327 GCF_000699445.3 Schistosoma haematobium
CTCATCTAATTTTGTGCAGAAACCTTTGGAATCACGTTATTTTCAACACACATAGATTTATAGTAGTTTTGCAGATTGATACAATAAGAACGAAACACCTAATTGGCGTATACAGTATACTATAAGAAAATCAATAGATTGAGACACAGTAACATTGAAATAATAAATGAAGTAATAAATGATTATCGAAATATTTGATGTAGTTCACTTGATATTGTGAACTTGAATCTTCTCATTGATGTTTATGACTCCAATTTGTCGGTCTAAGTGGATAACGCGACGGCATTTGAAGCGAATGGTGCTGGTTTGGAGTCCCTAAGTGAACCACCCATTCTGAAATGCAGGTATATCCAGCTGACGAGTCCAAGGATAAGACGAAACGCGCATCGTAGATTCCACGACCAGCCACTACCCATCTTTGCTTAGAATTCTTGTGAATTAAGGCAATATCGAGGCAATACACACCGTATACACATGTGTCAATTAGAGACTGATCAATTTCAGTCCTAAGCATCAATGGGAAGATTCAAGTAAACAACAATACCAATTTAATTTAAACTTCACTCGACTGCAAAAGGAAGTGGCTATGTGGATAACGCGATGGTGTTTGAAGCAGACGGTACTGTATTCGAGTCCCAGAGTGGACACCGATCCTGTGATACAGGTGCATCCAGCTGACGAGTCCCAAATGGAACGAAAAGCGCATCCCAGATTGCACTGCTAGCCACTATCCATCTTTGCTTATTTTAGGAGGTAGTTGAAGTTGAGAATATGAATTAATTGAACAAAGTGGACTGAAGATAATTTTATCGCGGTGTATTCTAAAGTTTAAAGGTACAACTTAGAACACAGTCGTAGATGTTTGCTATCGTAGTGTGACAAACAAGGATGAAAAACTTATCCTCTATATTCCCCCAAGTGATGTTGTTATATCCCAGTGAAGATTAAATTACGGGCAACTTCCGAGGACTATTAATGGAATAATATTCTATAAATATTCTTATTGTATAATTATTCAATAATTAGATTATGTGTATTAATATTCCTCTTATTATAAGCTTCATTTTGACCTATAATTTATTATTAAACGACCTACTGTCCCTAAATTATGCTCAGTTTATTAACTACTGCCTCCCATGCTCACAGCCACTTTTTGGCTTTATTGTGCACAAATGTTATTTCCTATTTTATGGTGCGTTGCTGTCTGGTTGTTTGATATATAAACACAGTATGTTTGAAATATATGATTCGCGTAGTGGAAGATGGTATTTGTGTTCTGGACTCAAGTGGACGGGCTAAGCGGACATAGGACCAATAAGGACGCTAGGCTGCTCATATCGGTCGAACTTCATTGGTTTGGCACAATGTTAAGATAGTATAAGTCGTATTTTGATTGGTGGATAAATCACGTGACAAAAAGTCGGACATAAAGTCATAACAGATGTCAACGGGTAATATAAACGAACTAGAGATATTATCTATCACCAAACAACCCCAGTAACTATTGGATATCATAAAGTTATCAAAGAGGTTTACATCTGACGATTAAGTTTGATCACAGATGCACAAAGTCGAATAAGAGTTATTCCTTTAAATAGCTGCTTATGTGGGATGCTTTCAGTTACATTTAACAATAACTACAATCAGACAGAACTAATTTAACGTCTCGTTGTAGTGTGAAAAGAATTAGGAGTGTACATCAACCATTTTACATAATGTCAAAGTACCTGATTCTTGACTAGTAGGTAGCGGATGTGAATTGCAGCAAGGTAATATTGCTAGTTTTTCTAAATAAACAGCATGTAAATTGGCACTGGATAAATTTAATCCAAAAGTGTTTTTATAGTTGAACTCGTGAGTCAAATAAAACTAGACCATCATAGAAAACCTGGAAGCACTGGACGGCCGTTTCGTCCTAGTATGGGACTCCTCAGCGAAGCGCATCCAAAACCCCGCACGTGTGACTCGAACCCAACACCTTTTGTCTCGCACGCAAATGCCTAGCCCGTAAACCACTGATCTGACGTCCAATGGTGTTATTGTCTAACTTCAACCAATCCATTATATTGCGCGATCGTTTTCTTCAGTGAGTAATTGCCTCTCAACAGACACAGTCCAAATCAATTGATCACGGCTTCTCAATAGAAGTTCAGAAAATTCATCTTTTCAACGGTGATCTAGACTAAATCGACTCATTAATTCAAATATTAACATTACTACAATCTCCACAAAAACTCATTCTGATAATTATATATAATAGTAAAATTACTTACTGATTAATATTCTTCTGTAATATAAAGTACTACTACTTAAGTAGTTAGTATACATTAAAGGATTAAAATGTCACTTCAGCGTTAATTTGATCTAACACAATCCTAAATTCAAATGCTGTTATTTTAAAAGATGTATTTCTCTTAAAATTGAATATACATTTAGATTAATTACCTGGATGTAGAACCGTGGAATTTGTGTTCTTCGTTTTTATCTCCTTGTTTCTAATATATTAGGGATTTGTAAACTGAATGTTTATCGATTGACAAAATTCTTCTAAAGTTAAGTTTATTTCTGGAAACAAATTATTATAAAAATGTTGTTTACAAATGACTTCAAACATCAGACACAGTTTGTATCTTCATCAGATGTAGATGGTGGCTAGTAGTGAAATCCAGGAAGTGCATTTTGTTCTATTTGGAACTCGTCGACTGGACGTACCTGCCCCTCAGAGTTGATGTTCACTCACGTTCGAACTCAGTACCGTCCGCTTCAAATGCTTTCGCGTTATCCACTTAGCTAGTCAGTCCTTATAGCCACTTACTTGTGCAATCGAATGAAGTTTAAATTAAATTGGTATTGTTGTTTACTTGAATCTTCCCATTGATGCTTAGGACTGAAATTGATCAGTCTCTAACTGACACATGTGTATACGGTGTGTATTGCCTCGATATTGCCTTAATTCACAAGAATTCTAAGCAAAGATGGGTAGTGGCTGGTCGTGGAATCTACTATGCGCGTTTCGTCTTATCCTTGGACTCGTCAGCTAGATGCACCTGTATCTTAGAGTTGATTATCAGTGTAATATTATACAACAGATTGAGGAAAAGGTACATGAAATTATACTGTTAGCTTATCATATGAATTACTCCTGCTACTATTCAAATATTTTATTCTTTATTTATTCATAAACTGTCACTGTAACAATTTTCAAGCCAAAAAATTCATCCCTTTCATAAAAACTTTATAAGTAACATCAAGTTATGTTGTTATAAAAACTTTTTATAAGTAGTACATACGTAGAACTAGATAAAATAGATTGATTTTCCCAATGAATTAATAATACTTATTAACTATCATATTCAGTGTTCTAGAGGTTAGGCTCCAGCGTGCGAGACTGATAGGTCCTGGTTTCGAATCTCACGAGGCGGGATCGTGGATGCACACTGCTGTGGAGTCCCAAAATAGGACAAAACGGCCATCCAGTGTTTCCAGGTTTTCCATAGTGGTCTAGCCTCAATCGTCTCATGATGTCAACTATTAAGGTTACTGTAATATCCACAACACCCATTCTCACAACTACCATATTCATTTGGTAAACAGGAACAAACAGCAGAATTGAAAATTCAACTATTCATTTTCCCTATTATACATTATGATATCGTGTTTCGGATTGGTTAACTGTCGATTCATCATATCTTCTCGAGTTTCATGGGATTAACTTGATTTTATGCTTGTAATTTCTGAAGTATTTCAGATTAAATTAGTTCCCTATTCAGATTAATTGACACACTTTACTTTAGTTTCTAATCAATAAATAGTTATTTTCTAGTATTCCTGGCTGATTTAGTGTCAGCTTCAGCACCTTACAGAAACTGTTATCACCGAAGATCTTAAGGTATTGACAATGCAATTTCATATGTATAAAGCAATGATCCAAAGACATGCTGAATTTAGAGAAGTACTAGAGGTGTGTCCGAAAAATAATGTATTATGTGATTGGGTGAAATAGCTTTTGTTTGGAATATTCACACAAAACTATTTAACTACTTAAATCGATTTAAGCAGTAACGACCGTCTGTTTTAAAAGTTATAATAAGCTTATTGTGACCAACCTTACAATTTTAATTTTAATAACTGAAATCATGGGTCGATTGAAGCTAGATCACCATGGAGAACCTGTAAGCACTGGACGGGAGTTTCTTCCTATGGTGGGACTCCTCAGCAGGGTGCACCCACTATCGTGCCTCGCAAGATCCCTACCTAAGACCTATCAGTCTGGAGCGCGAGTTGAAGAGTCCCACAGTAAGACGAAACGGCCGTCCAGTGCTTCCAGGTTCTCCATGGTGGTCTAGCTTTAATTGACTCATGATCTCAACTACCGAAATTATTATAATATCCACAAACCCCCTTCTGATATTAAAATTTCAATTGAAAGGGAAATTGTCACTGGATTCGTTAGTTTTACAAAATGTCAAAACGGGAATTTTAACCGAAGTAGTTAAGTGATAGGTACACATTAGACTTTATGGGTAAAAGTGTTAAATCCGAACGAACAATAAATGACTAGCAACTGTTAGTGATTATCTATGAACTATTATAACATATATTCCCGTTGGATTACTATTTAGTAACTGGATGATGTATATATTAATATTCCTTTTACCATAAACTTTCGTTTGACCCGTTAGTTACTGTTATGCGATTTAAAATCCTTAATTTATTCCCAATCGACTAGTTACATTCTCCTATACTCACAGCTACTGTTAGGTTGATCTTGTATAATTATTATTTCTCATTTTATGGTGTGATGATGTCTGGTCTACTTGTACATAAGCCAAGTATGTCTGAAATATACGATTCACACAGTGGAGGTTGATATTTGTGTTTTAGACTGAACAAATGGGCTAGGCGAGAAGTTACTATACAGAGGACCAATAAAGATACAGGATTGACTCAAGGCTCCTATTTCTGTTTGATGAATCATTGTTCGGTACAGGGATAATGTCATATAAGTCGATGTTCCGATGAGCACATTTGTCACATAATAGTTGGCTGGCAATAAGACATATCAAAACATTATTGAATGCAAATATTCAAGAGAGCTTTATGAAGTTCGACTGATAAAATGCAATTATATTTTACGATACAATTAGTCAATCAGAGATTTCTATGTGATAAACGCAAGTGACACCGCGCACCACAATAAATACTATACAGGTTCTGTAATTTACTTTCATCAGTGAATTTCTGGAAAATTTGGTGTATCAGAAAGTTGAAATATGATGAAAGGTTGATGTTCAAGAATCATGGGTTATTTAAACGGTTATTCGATCGAATATGCTACTTGGAAGTTGTGGTCAAGTCTGTTTTTTTCTCATGAAGAATCAGTCAGGTCTCACCTACTGAAGCACTTCTTTCTTTAGGTCATGTCATATCAAAGTGGTCAGTTGGAAACTGGCAATACCAAAAGTAGCGAATTAAGCTGAACACCTCATATCAACGGTACTGGGGTGTTTCCCCTAGACAACTGGCTTTCGGAACTATTCTGACTTCGTACAACTGAAGTAGGATTATGAAAGTCTAATTGTAAAAAATAATCACCTCGTTTGTCCCAAGGATTACATAAGCCGGGATAAGTCTTCTAGAGTGTAGAGCTAACAAATCAAGAACTACTCACAGAAAGGCATTGTGTACTTTTCATCAAGCAGTTAGCTTTTGAGTTTTGCAGTTATGCTTTCGCTTCGTCAAAATCATATTTGATCTAGATTCAATTTTTCGTTTACTCAAGAAGAAATATTTTTTTAATGGTCTGATTGATCGATAAGTAACAACTGCTATAACTCGTGGTCTGTTAATACATAACGTACTGATACCGTCAATTAGAGAACAGTGATTTATCGACCAGACCAATGACGCATAAAACCCGTACGAGCAGTCTAGATTCCTTATTGGTCCTGCTTCCAGTCTAGCCCTGCCTGTTAAGTTCAGAACACCAATCTCAGCCTCCGCAGTATGAATCATTTATTTCAAACATGCTGAGTTTATATACCATCCAAACAGACCACATCGTACCATAAAATAGAAAATAACAGTTGTACAAGATTTATCCAAAAGCGGCTGTGAATATAGGAGATAGTAATTCATAGACCAGGCATAACTCAAAAATGGTAAATCATATAATAACAGTTCATAGGTCGAAATAAAGCTTTATTGTTTATTTATTCATTTAAACACATAAACGTTGGTACAAGAAGGCATCAAATAGGTATGCGCCACATAAATCATTTGATTTGTATGAGGGTTGGGATGCTTCCCGTGTGTTCATACCGAAGCAGGTAGTTTTCCTAGAGGACCAAACCCGGAGCCTTCGGCGTAAAGGTCTAATCCATATAACAGTGGAACAACGTCAAGAGATACAGTTTCATGATAGCAGGTGACGAACGATTGATTCATACGCCATTTGTTGCCTCAAGATTCTGGAGCCCATGTGCACCATTGCTTTGGAATCAGGGTTTTTCAACTACTCTAGGTGGATCCTCCATATTCACCTACCCGGTTTAATAGCCGGACATTCGCTTTTCGTCCTCTCAATTTCTTAAGCAACACCCCCGCCACGAGAAGGCAGTGAGTAGGACTTCCCTGGCAGTGGTTGTATGCACGTGGCCATGTGAGAGCATTTGAAGATGGAGAGCTGACTCTACCCACTCTCGCCCATAAAAATTACTGGTCACCCACCCAACTTCTATCACAGTGATTCGTAACACATGTTTACTTTAAATACTCGGAAATACATACGTTCCCTTCATAATAAGGTTGAACTAATCTATCTCCAGTAAATGTGTGATCGTGCCAGTCAGTGGTATTGTACTTAGAAACAAAGCAGCTCCCATCAATTGTCAATATTAATATCCAATACACATTTAAAAACTAGGAACTATTAGAGGATAATATTTTTTTAGTAATTAAAGACTTATAAACGAAGATGGATAGTTGCTAATAGTGGAATCCAGGACGCGCATTCCTTCCTATTTCGGACTCGTCGATTGGATGTACCTGCACCTTAGTGTTTACGTTTACTTTGGGACTCGAACCCAATACCGTTCGCTGAGATACGGGTATAGCCAGCTGACGAATCCCAAATTCGACCACTAATCCATAAATATGAATTACATGACTACATGATGTTTAAAAGTTAGAATACAATTTACTTGATAAACTTTGGAACTATTATAGTGGTATTATTCATAGTTCATTTAACAACCGAATAATATTAGACTTCGAATCATTTTTGTCTATAATAAATGATAGAGTATATAATATACTATACAGCTAGTGATTAAATAATGCATAGTTTATAGTCAGTAAACTGTTAAGGTCCTGAACTTTTATGGTATCAAGTGTTTGACATAGTTAACCATCTACCTCATTAATCGGTTTGATGTTGGCTGGTATATATAGGGGTCTGACGACTCAATACATGGCATCAATCTTTGTGATATTCATTATATTTATTTATTTGAACACATAAATATTGGTATAAGAGGGCACCAAATATATATGCACCACACAAAACAGTCAGAATTCGAAGAGAAAGGAAAATAAAAAGATGGAACAATAACGAACAGATTAGTGTAAGGTAGTGTTGTATTAGTAGTATTAATGGGGGAACGGAAAGATACAATCAGAAGAAATCTTTCAGTTAAGGAAGAAAAAACCATTCTTTTATGAAGAAAGTAAAAGAAGGCTACAGCAGGATCGCCACTGGCTTCTATTCTGAGCCATATCTGATAACGTCTCTAACCACTGTGTAGCACCATCTCTCAGACCCCAACCAGGGAGTCGTGAAGGACCGACAGAAGCCAGTCCTTTTCAGCTTTCTTTCATACCCCGACACCATGTCATGCACTGACCACCTCTCCGCTTCTTCCAACCAGTCCCAGAGTCGGCAAATAATGCACGACGTGGAATTCTCTGGGACGACATTCGTGGAACACGTCCAAGCCACAGAAGTCGGTGTTTCAAGATGGTGACACCAATTGCATTATCATCTCTGTGCCCGAACACACGATGCCGAACCTCTGCATTACTAACATGGTGTTGCCACTGAATGTCAGCAATCCT
Organism: Schistosoma haematobium; assembly: GCF_000699445.3. Taxonomy (NCBI): domain Eukaryota; kingdom Metazoa; phylum Platyhelminthes; class Trematoda; order Strigeidida; family Schistosomatidae; genus Schistosoma; species Schistosoma haematobium. Next base: position 8,116 of record NW_026137088.1, read on the forward strand.
TCGGAGACAGCGATGATCAAACACAGAGAGTCGTCTAACATGTTCAACTCGGAGAGGCCAGGTTTCACAAGCATAGAGCCCGGTGATTTGTAGCGTTTCAAGAGTTGGAGTTCCTTGCGGACTTCCGCCTCATTTGATGGATCAGTCGTCACCGGCCATCTTTGTGGTAAAAGGTTAAAAGATATTGATTAAAATGTATTCAGTAACTATAATTTAAGGTTGAACAGTTTGGGTAGAATAGTTCAAAGCAAGCGGGAATAAAGTACATCTGTTCATACTTTTTACTGAGATTGATCGACCGAATATGATCAGCGCCAAAGACTAGATCAAGATAACATTCACCACTACTCAGTGATTAATTAATATAAATATTATTGTCAAATGGGAGATCATCACGGATTGAAAGACACGAAGGTAGCTGTTGATACCATGTGTTCTGATTTTTCTATCCCTCGTTAACTACTTTTATGGCCCCGTGCCTTAGAAGTGACCAAATTCATCGTCTAAACTGCACTATCAACCTAGAGCCGTTACAAGTTTATCTGCTGTTGGTCTGCTATACTCAAGCTTTTCTCTATTCCTTGCCTAGAGTTCAAAGAGAAGTCAGGAGTTGACATCTATTATATACTCGCTTTAATCATGACTCAAAACTCACATTAAAATAACGTAAAATCCCGACCACAAATCAACATAATTCAGGAACTAGGTCATAAGTGGGAGGGAACTGAGTACTAGGTCCGTAATAAATTAACAGTAACTTGAGAAACCAAGATACTCAACATCTATTGACCGGATACCATCAGCAACAGCCTTCTGTGGAAGAGGACAAGCCAGCTTCCAGCTAAAGAGGATATTAGGAAAAGACGATGAAAATGGATAGGACATACATCACAAAAATTACCAAACTGCATTACGAGACAAGCTCTGTTTTGGAATCTTGAAGGGAAGCAGTAAAGACGAAGGTCAAAGAATACATTGCGTCGGGAAATAGAAGCAGATATGAAAAGGATGAATAACAACTGGAAAGGATTGTCCAGGGCAGGGTTGGATGAAGAGTGCTGGTGGGTGGCCTATGCTCCTCCACGAGGGGTCACAGGCGTAAGTAAGTAACTTAAGGAACGTACAACGCACAAAAAATGTTTACTCACTACTGGAAAGCCTGCAAGGAGGGTGACATAAAAACACATTAATTTGAGTATTAAATAATTAAAAGAAAACAAAATGTAAACCATCACTTCAGGTAGAACACATAGAATCGGATATATTTTCGCCAATGACATTAAACCGCGAATTTAGCTTAGATATGTATATGATACCTATGTTGTGATAAAACGGATCGGTACACTTTCATATCACATCTAATTAACAAACGAGAATCAAAGTGAACATGATGAGCTACCATTTTCAGATTGCTTAGTGAAAAGAAATCTAAATCTATCCATCTACCGAAAGCCTACACACTCAAATCGTTATATTGACTCTAATTCAGCATGTCCATTCAAGGCAAAGATTTCGTTAGCCCTAAATCTTTTAGAAGAGCTAACAGGATTGTCACATTGGAAGAGGATAAACAAAAAGAACAAAAGCATATAATTAACATCTTTCAATTGAATAGTTTTCCTATGAAGATTATTAGAAGTATATTAAAACAAAACGTCTCCCTGCTAAATAATGACTCGAATGGATTGGTATTGCAGTTTTACCACACCATCATGATAAAACAGAACTCCAAAGAATCTTAAAACAACACAGAATTAAAGTATATTACAAAACAACGGACGCACTTCGAAATACTTTAGTTCGCTTAAAAGAAAAACTCCCCTTTACGTCAACACAGAACTGTGTCTACAAATTAGGATGTGTCGAATATGGTGCCTTCTACATTGCAAAGTTATCTTGCGAAATTTCGACTAAAGCCAAAGAATATATTAGGTACACAAAGTAGTCCCGTTTCAATGGATAGACTTCAAGTTAAATCGGCAGTAGCAGTTCACACCATTTTCAACAATCATCAAATCGTTTTCAAAAACATCAAAACATTACAAAACGGCCTTACTAATTACAAAGAAAGGAGACTAGCAGAAGCTGTCCATATAATGCTTAATCCTACTTTTTGTAAGCAATGGTGGATAGTGGCTAGCAGTGGAATCCAGGACGCGCGTTTCGTCCTATTTGGGACACGTCATCAGGATGTACCTGCATGTCAGAGTTGATGTTCACTCTGGGACTCGAACCCAGTACCATTCACTTCAAACGCCATCACGTTATCTCAGAGTTAAGATGCAGGTACATCCAGCTGACAAGTCCCAAATAAGACGAAACGCGCGTCCTGGATTCCACTGCTAGCCACTATCCACTATTGCTTACGAAAAGCTTGTGAGTTAAGGCAATATCGAGGCATACACACAGTATGCACATATGCCGATAACAGACTGATCAATTGCAGTCTTAAACCTCAATAGGAAGATACAGGCCAAATAATACCAAATGAGCTTAATCCTACTGCTCGCAATAGAAAAGAAGACCTCACTATACATCCGACTTGGACTATCTATCCTAGCTACCTAGTCTGATATTATTCACATTTCACACTATTACCTTACATACAAATTAAACTTTATCCTTTCTCACAATAAAGGTCACACATTTTTTTATCCCTAACCTTGCACACATACACACACACAAATTTAAATACAGTCGATTATAAATCACCTTGAATGGAATGATATAACATTGACTTGACCAGACGTGCTTTTGATTGGTCACACCTAATATTCATAATTTGTTCCATTGTACTATTTAACTTCGGTTAATTTTAATTTGGTTATTTATTCACTGAAGAGGTGGTTTACACTAAACCACGGAACGTCAGAAAATCTAATTTTTCTACTGAGATTGTGGAGAAGATTTTTAACTCAGGTGGATAATTTTAATGGAATTTCGTTCTCTGAGCTGGATGGTTTGGTCGTGGAGCTTTCGTCGTTCTTCTGAACGACATCATCAACACAAACTTCAGATAACCAAATTAAAATCAACCGTCCTATCGTGGGATTCCTTAGTAGTGCGCACCCACGATCCCGCGCGCGAACCCTTAGCCTCCGGACCACTGAGCCGGCATCCGACGGTGTTAATGTCTAACCTCAACCGATCAACGAAATTGCGCGATCATCTTCCATTGTACTGAGATAGATACCTGTCTCTACCCGACACGGGTTAGCTCAACTGGTCACGGCTTCTCATCATCAAAAGATAGATAGGGAAATTATCATTGTGAAAGGATAGCTCAGCATGATAAATGTTGAAATTGAGATAAAATTTATTCAGGATGATCGTAGAAACAGAAATAAATCAGTTGGGGATAGAATATCTGAGGGGAAGATGGTTGTAAAGGAAGAAGAGTATGAAGAAAGAAAAAAGTTATGAGACATTAAGACTATGGTAGAAGAAGAGGTTGTACCAATCTCTTTTGCACACACAATTCTGGTTTTTCCAGATGTATGGCTATAGCTTCGGCAATGCAAAGAAGATGAAATCTAATTGTCTTTGGAAGACTTCTACTTACCTTGTAAATGACTTTGAACGCAGAGCCTGTCTTGAATGCGTGAACTGTGTTCAAGAAGTTCGACTATTGAGCCATTGCCCCCTTTTTTAGCCACGCCTGATAATGTTCTTGAATACTTTTGGATAAAGTACGCATCAAACGACCTATGTACCTAGCTCCATATTAGCAGGTAAATTGGTAAGTGCACATTAAGTTGGTCAGATGCGATAATTTATCTTTGAGATTATTAGTGAACAATGATTAGCTGGAGAATACCATTCGCAATGTTACTGGGAAGAACGTTCGTTTTAAAGAGCCACAAACATCTTAGAGAGGAGAATTTCCGATTCTTTGAAAGTGAATTCGACAAAAAGAGAACTCTTTGCTGGACTAATCTTTTTTATTTAATGTCTTAATGGGTGTATTCTGTTTACTAAAAACGCTTTGTTGTCTATTATCTCCAACCATTAAAAAACACAATACTATTTCCTATTTCACATTTACTCATTTGAAGCTCAAGTAGATGATTTTGATGGAGTTTTGTTCTCTGAGTTGGATGATTTGGTCGTGGAGCTTTCATCATTTTATTCGTCCACTGTAAGGAATTCTTTAATTTATATTATTGTTTCCTTTATGTAATACCTTGAATCGATAAACATTTATGCTAGATACTATGTTTCTAATAATGAATAAACGAACAAACAAACAAACAAACAGCGCCACATTACATTTATAGAAATTCATAAAATTGTCATCTGATTTCAATGATAACTGAATAAACACACATGTTTATATTGTCATAGTTAACACGTTCAACTTGTAGTTATTATACACAGTATAATGATATAAGATAAGAAATCTGCCATTAATTAGAATAATAATGCGACTGAATGTAATGAATCGTTAAATTTTTATGATTTATATTACAAAATGATATGAATCAGATAAACATTGAAAACTAGAAAGCATCGAATAGCTATATCGTTTTAGAATGGGACTCTTTGAATAAGTGAATTCATCATCTTACCATAGACTAAAACCAGAATCTCTAAGTTCCAAGGTGACTGCTTGGCATTCATATCTGAGTTTGAGTCCAATGGTTTAGATTTCTAACTTTAACCAATTGACATTTCACTGAACAGGAGTGAAGTATTTGAATACGTCGATCACTTTCCTTTCCTTGGAAGTTTCACCGGTCCTGTTGGGTTGGTGTTTGACGGAATCTCTGTACGAATTCAGCAAGCTTGGTTGACTTCTAACCAGTTGCATCACATGTGACTTAGGCAAGATGTCCGTCTGCCAAACAAATGATGAGTTAATTCCTTAACATTTCGCTCAATTTTACTTTGTGGCTGTTACACGAAGTCGTTAAAAGTAGAGGATACTCGTAGTTCACTAATATTTGATCATGTGTCTTCGAACTATTTTTCTTATAGCTTGAGACCATTGAGTTAGCAACTCTGAGTATCAGGTCTGACAAATAGGTTTAGGTAGTGAGTATTTATCGATTTAGACTAATAGGACACGCTTTATGTAAGCTCACCCACAAACTATCTTGACGCGTGATCGTGTTCACTGTAGTATGATGAGAGAAACAAAGTGGGTGCCAAACTAAGATATGGCACCTGTTCTTGAAGACATTCATCATTGGACTGAGTCTGTAGGTAGGTCCATACTACTTGGTTTAGGTCCACGTGAAACAAGCACTCAGGAACTTTAGGTGACATAGCTAACAATCGTTTGATGTGGCATAGCTGTATTCACTATTTGTCTTCCCCTTAGATTCCAAGTTTATAAATTCCCTCATAAAGGTTTTTTAAATTTCGCTAATTTATATTTTTTTCTAGAATCGTACCTTTGGCGTGTAACCTTTTTTTTTATCATCACTAATACTGTTATTAAACCAAATACTCAGGGATTTTCCCTGAAAGTTTCGTCTTGCTGTACTGATGGGGTATGGCAACTTGAATCAAATGACACATGTGTCAGGTTCTACGTTTAGTTTGACTGACTAACAGCGACTGGTAAAAGGCTGACCCACAACCGACATTGTTGAACGACACTGATCATGACCTCTCATTAGAACTACAGGAATTAACACTTTAAATGATTATCATTAATATAAAGGTGGAGTAGCGTTATTAAAATGTTCCATAACTATTCAATCCCTTCTCTTATTGAATGGTTGTCTAATTGAAGTTAGTTTGTAACGTAAACTATAGAAAAATGAGATTTACTGGCAAACATTTTTTTTATGTAAAAGTTGGTGATTGTACGACGTGGCTACCTAGAGAAGAATTTTACCTTGAACATAACAGGTTAGAAGTAGAGTCATTAGTAAGCTGATAAACTATTGCTCAAATCGATATTCAAATAATATTTATGATAATATTGGTAATGGTAAAAGTCTTCAATTATTATTTGTAACATTATACTACTAGATAATAAATAACAGTTAAATCCAAGACGGGTATATGCATCCAACAAGGAATTTCATCAACTGGATGCATACCTCCAGCTCCAAGTATTGATGTTCACACAATAAACATTCATCAAACTTAACTAAGTATATCAACATTATCAGTGTCGAAACCATTACAATGTACATAACATATATAATATTCATTTAGTTGAATAGTAGCTATTGATGATTACGTTATTCAGTAGACGACCATTAAAAGGTATAAGGGGATAGGCATTGACATCTAGGAATGGACGTAATTATGGTATTCGTTGAGGAGGAAAATGCACACTTACCTATAACAATCAAATCAATGAACAAAATGAAAATGTGTTATTATTTTGTTACGCAAAAGTTACAATAAAAACATGAAACTACAAAGAAAAAGTCAATGGAACTAGAACAAAATGTGTAAATGTTTAGGAAATAATCAATTACATAATAATAGGCACATACATACACATCCACACACACACACACACACGCTCATGATAAGAGAAAGAATACATGGGAAATGTCAGAAAATTATTATTTTTCTTCAAGATATTTGAACGATCATTTTTCTGCATCTGAATATGAAGGTCGATGTAAGTGCAGCAGATTTCGGATAGTTTTTGGACCAGACCATATTCCTCTAGTAAAAGAGAGAGAAAGAAAAAACAGAACACGATTGATTGCAGAAGAATAAATTGAAGATAAGTTTTTTAATGATTAGGATCACGAGTCAATTGAAGCTAGACCACCATGGAAAACCTGGAAGCACTGGAAGGTTGCTTCCTCTTACTGCGGGACTCCTCAACAGTGCACATCCACGATCCCGCCTCGTGAGATCCGAACCCAGAACCTATCGGTTTCGCGCACTGAGCCGGTCGGCGTCCAACGGTGTTAAAGTCTAACTTCAACTAATCTACGAAATTGAGCGACACATCCACCATTGTCATCAGTGAGTTACTATCTCACAACAGACGCAGCTGAACTCCATTTTAAGCTTATCACTTATTCGCTTATTAACCCTAACTGTTTTTATATGATCTGCAACTGATTTTTGCCTGACTATAAATATCGACATACACTTGATCAAAACGAGTTGGCTCACTCGCCTTCTCCGCTGAGCGTCATTTCGTTTCCCTGATTGTTTGTCCAGGTCAGTGGGTGCATATCATGCACGCAATCGAATTTCACTCTCGTAATTAACTTATTTTTATTCCGTTATTCTCTAAACGTGAATTAAGTCAATAAAAATATACGAGGGTTAGCGACATGTATATTGCGATAACAATCAGCATACAATTAAACTGAATTTAGATACAGGATCGTTAAAGTATCATAGCTTTCTATTACAATAGAGAAGTACACACATATATAGAATGCACTTAGTTAAGATAATTTATGCACTCTGATCATAGTCAGTATTAAAAATTGGTAGTGCATGTATAGTTAGGATTGGTTGAAAAATGAACTCGTAGTAGAAATGATTTGATTATAATATATAATATATGTAGAGGAAGACATCAAATAGGATTTTGGGAGGGAATATTTACTCTAATATGGAGTTCAACAGATAGGTGTAATCATCAGACTATTGATAGGTGTTGATATATGAGTATTAGTAAAAGTATAAAACATCCTGCTATAATCTAGTAGGAGATAAAATAGTTCTCATATAGTTCCCGATTAGACCTTTTAAATAAATATAATTAAATATTATACAACTGAATGTGTTCACAGATTCAATCTGCAAACTGTATCAGTATAGCTAGATTATAAGTTACTATCTAAACTTGACTGTCAGGGTCACGCATCATACAGACTTTATCCAGTAACAGTAGTTGTAACACTTGTTCCAAGAAATAGTAGTAGTACCGAATGCACTGCAGTGTGATAGAGATAGAATATTTTTAACAGGTAACAGACATCTCCAGCAAAGCTGTTTGTGATTAAAGAAATTTCATCTCTCGAAATAACACACCCTACTTCGCCCTAAATATTGCGGGTATCAGTCAGTTAGTTAAAACGTAGGACCAGGCATATACATGCATCGGTCCCAGTTGGCACACCTCATTTTTCAGCAAGGCGAACACCGGATTCATTGAAGCAGTTAACTCAATGGTGTAATATATAAAGGAAAGATTTTATGTAAGGATATAGTACAGAAAGAAAGAATTAGTTCGTAGAAGGAAAGATGTGAAATAATTTCAATCTCATAGTTTAAGGGAAGACAAAGAGTGTATACACCTACGCCATTGTGGTCGATTCTGATTCATGTCAACCAGAGTCTCCAACCATTGGTTACGATAGTCGCGCGGATCCCAACTAGATAGTCTGCACCTACCAACATGGCTAAGATTAGAAGTTAGTAACTTCAAGGAAGAATCACACAGAGTAAAACATTTTTAAATAATGTTAGGTCATGTGCCTCTGAATTCGCGGGTTTTGTTGTTGAATCGATAAGAACTATACCATTCATTCTCGGATTTTCATTTACAGATCTTTGAAGATGAAATATCTTCTCACTTTGTGGAAGACATGAAACATCATATCCATTAATATATCTCTAACAGAACTCAACCTCGTCTTATGTTTAGTATGTTGCATAATATTAAGTTATAAGACATAAATATTACTAAAATAGAAGAGAGGTGTAAATTACAGTTAAATAAATACCAATGTGAACTCACCTTAAAAGTCCATCCCAATAAAGTGGTGGTAGAAGGTATGTTTTTGTAAAATAGAATAAATAACGTTCTTTCCCTTGATCAATAGGCAATGTTTCTAATGGTTTAGCTCTATAATCAAATTCCGCTATAATACCACGATTATAACCTGTAACTATAGGACAAGCTGTATATCCGTCGTACTGAAAAGTAGAATAAATAAAAGGAGGATAATATGAACGTTAGTCAGTCAGTCAGTCGAAAGTAATGTAGAATCTTTTACATATGTGCATTAGTTCACGTTTCCAATACACATCACCTTATTAACACAACAAGGAAAATATCATCACGTCAAACATCATAGCAGTGTAAGTGACAACAGTATTAATAGTAGTAGAAAACAATAAAATCATCCAATATTATTGGAGAAGGAACTCGCTGAATACAAAGGTAAATAGAGAATGAATCTACACCATTGAGACCGATTCTAAGGCCATGTCCGTTAAGTTGTTTAATCGTTGGTCATAATAATTGTGCACACCCCAGCCGGGCAGTTGGCACATAGTCTGATTTCGTTCCCGACAACTTATCAATACATCAATAATCATTGCTAAACGATATAGGCGTTGACTATTATGAAATGAATATAGTGAATACTATTGATGTATGAACAGAATACTTGATTTGTGTTTGTGTGGACAATAATTTGCAAGATTCAACTGACTTATGAGTGAAAAACGTATGTTAGTTCTATATTGAATAACTCATGTCAGACTATATTCAACTGCACTAAATGTATGTGCAAAAGCACGTACATTGAAAGGATAAAAGGATGGGTTATCATTTACGCATTCTAGTAAACACTAAGATGAGGTTAAATGAATTAAAAGTTGACTCCAGCTGACAAGACGATTAAATAGAAGTCGAAAACATTAGATATAACAATGGGTTCATCAATTCAAGATGACACAGTGTGAGGTCTCGTCATGAAAAGATAAGCAGTTGTGACAATTAGGATAGAAAAATCAGAGAATAAAACACCTTCAAAACACTCATCTTCAACAACAAATATTCATTAACATCTCAAGATAAATCATTGGGGTTTCACGAAATAAGTCAATTTGAATTAGTGATATGGAGAGCCAATCAGCAATGGCCTAATGAGAAAGTCAATCGATGGCAATCAAAAGTGACACAAAGGTCAAGTGCATTTTATTGGGGTCAATTTTATAAGGATAGAGTGGTATATGTATGAATGAGTATTTGTTCATTTTATTCAGTAGTCTAATACACTTTCTCGGTCACTCTTATGTTCTCACTCAAGTAGTTAGTTGGGAGATTAGAGCGTAACACACCACATGTCAATATCAGATTTTGGACACCATCGGTAACAATAATTATTCATAATCAACACTACTTAACGGTTCACTAGACCACATTTATGAGATTGGAAGATTTACGATTCTGAATTGTTCTCAGAAAAACAGAGATCTCCCAGTCTATCATTTCAGATGGTTGAAATATTTGCTTCTTTGAATTACATATTTTTACAAATGTACATTGAAAATAATTCAAATACTTTGACTCGAATATCACTGTAAATTTCGTCCATTATTCTATATTATTAACTACATTAGAGAGTTTATAAAGAATGAGGTTGACTGATGTTCATTACTGGTGAATATCTACTAAGAAAAAATAAAAACCAAGAACCAGTAGTAGTGGATACTTGATTTGTGCCTAAATAAAACTATATACCCATCAAGCATTAGACCAAACACCTTTAAATTTCATGATAAACGTATTAAAATTAGATAAAGTGACTCATTATTGATGAACACGGTGGATGTGATGTAGATGTGAAGGCGCGGATCGGCAAAACAAGAGCAGCATATCTACAACTGAAACTCAAAGCAACTGTCAAACAACACTAGAGTTAGAATTTTCAATACACATGTCAAGACAGTTCTACTGTATGGGGAGGAAACCTGGAGAACTACGAAAGCCATCATCCAGAAGACACAGGTGTTTATTAACAGCTGTCTAAGGAAATACTTGGGATCCGTTGGCCAGACACTATCAGCAACTATGGGAGAGGACAAACCAGATCTCAGCGGAGGAAGAAATCAGGAAGAGGCGCTGGAAGTGGATAGGACACACATCGAGGAAAGCACCCAAATGTGTCACGAGGCAAGCCTTCACTTGGAATCTCTAAGGCCGAAGGAGAAGAGGAAGACCAAATAGCACATTACGCCAATAAATGGAGACAGATATGAGAAGAATGAACAACAATTGGATAGAACAAGAAATGAAGGCCCAGTACAGAGTGGGTTAGAGAGTGCTAGTCGGTGGCCAATGCTTGACTGGGAGTAACAGGCATAAGTAAGTACGTAAGTAAAGTGACTCAAACAAATATCAAACATTGAAAATCACAAAAGAAGTACAAACACTCACTTCAGAAACATTCCCTTGACCACCATTAATAATATCACAGATATTCTTTTCTAATGTTCCCACCTGACCAGCTATAAAAAATACATCATAAAAAATGAATTTACTCAATTTATATGTAATGCATGACGGGAAATCTATGATTAATATGATAACAGTTGTCTTACAGTAGGGTAGAACTGAGTGAATACCAAATCGAATATGACATTAGTGAACAACATTGTATGTGATTAGACTGTCATCAGGTTTTACGCTAATTTTTTGATTGCGATCATGAACCAATTGATGTTAGACCACCTTTGGAAACCAGGAAGCACTGAACGGCCGTTTCGTCCTATTGTGGGACTTCTCATCAGTGCGCATCCACGATCCCGCCCGCGGGATTCGAACCTAAGGCCTTCGGTCTCGCGAGCGGGACCAAGTGTTTCATATCCCCAATCTCCGTCTACCGAGGATCGCACAGTGGTTTGTTGTGCGGGTGGCACAACCATGGTATTATTCCATGATGTCATTAACTGTTATTCTGACTCATGCAAGTGGGTGTAGTAAGCCAGTTACGGTTAGTGAAACTATCGTAACCAATGGTTAGAAACTTTGGGTGACATGGATCAGAATTCTTTATACTAGCGCAGGGACATTCAGTCTTTAATTTCCCCAAGGTCCTGAGTTCCGAAATTTCCTTATTACCTTTTTTTTCATTTTTCTATTTCGAATGGTCTCGACTACTACTGATACCATTACTACTTCTTATACTCTAGAATTTACTTGCATAATTTTGTTTCGCTGTGGCAACTTGAATCGATGAGCATGCGTCGGGTTGTAAGTTGCATATAAATAGAAAATAACACACATACATAAATATATATAAAAAGATAAATCAATCAATACAAGTAATGAATAAATTGTAACCAAAACGTAATCGGTATATACAGGTTATGACACATTCAAGCTGTGTACTCCAAAAAAACGAGACCTTTAATATAAATATCGATTATTGAATAAATGATTGGTGTCGGTTACTAAAACGTTTAAGATTTCACAAAAGTAAAAATTCACATGATGTTGTTTTACTTGTATCTTCCCATTGTTGTTTAGGACTGTAATTGATTAGTCTCATATTGGCATATGTGCATCCTGTGCGGATTGCCTCGATGTAGCTATAAGGCACGTTTATTTAAGCAAAGATGGATAGTGGCTAGCAGTGGAATTGAGGATGCGCGTTTCGTCCTGTTTTTGGACTTGTCAGCTGAACGTACCTGCATCCCAAAGTTGATGTTCACTCCTATATTCGAACCCAGTACCGTCCGTATACAAACGCCATCGCGTTATTCACTTAGCTACAGAGTCCTGGTAGCCACCTGGTTATACAATGGGGTGAAGTTTAACTTCATTTGGTGTTGTTCTACTTGTATCTTCCCATTGTTATTTCGGACTGCAATTGGTCAGTCTCATGTTGGCATATGTGCATCCTGTGCAGATCACCTCACAAAAGTAGCTTTAAAGGTTATTCTATTATAGTCTCAACGTATTCACAGTAGATGGTAATTGATATAATTGATAAGTTTTCATGTACTTAGGCACTTAAAATGAACAAAGATACATTTCATTGTACTTAATCAGGTGTATGAAAAAATGCAGGTTATTTGTAGGAAAGATTTGAGTTTTAAACTTTTCAGTAATCGACTCGAATCTACTCTCTTAACACCTCTACTTTGATCTGAATTCTATGATTGTATCATTAGGCTCTATGATTGATAAAGAAGTTGAATTAACAGTTAGTAACAGAGATAAGAGAAAAACCCCAATAAAAGACACTAACCACAATTAGTTGGTAAATCTAAGTATATCAAATTGTCTACTTTTTGGAGTGAATGAATGATGTACTTGACATGCGACTCTTGTTCAAAAGAAGTAAGTTACGGAGAACTATATCAGAAGTGGTTAAAATTTATTTTCTATGAGAGTTAAGTGGTAACAAAGTGGATAATGCTATTAGCTCAAAAGGATCCGAACAAACATTATGAAATAAAAAACAATTACCCTTAAATTTTTGAAATTGTAGAGGATTTTGCTTTCTGAACTAGACAGTTTGCATGTAAAAGTAAGCGTCGATGACGTTTTCCAGAACGAACACAATAGCTCAAATTATCTTACAGTCGTGTATTGATTTACACTAAGGATAGCGATCGAGAGATTGTAAGTCACAAGCTAATAGAATGAGAATGATAACCAAGTATGTTTAAACACATATATATGACTACGCAGCCGGGAATCGATCCCAAGACATCCTGGCACGCACGCAAACGCGTAGCGCTTAGATCACTGACTAAAGCGGAATCCCCAATAGAAACTTTACACTGAAAATAATCGTGCGTTCACAACTGCTTAACTTCTAGATGAAATTTCTAGAGCTTTAGAGAGAAGCGACGACCAGAGCAGTTTAAACATTTATTGTGTGAGACAGTTACTCACCACAAATGATAGAAGGTCGTTACGTAACATCGTGTATTGATTAATGTTAGACATCAATACTGTCGCACGTGAGACCAGTGGTCTTGAGTTCGAATCAAGGTTTTGGTTCGTACACACGCTCTGTTGAAGAGTCCCATTAGGGTTGAAACGGCTGTTCAGTGCCCCTAAATTTTCAACGATAGTCTAAATAAGATAATAACATTGTTCAATCATAAAATGAAAGTTTACTTTCTCTTATCCAACAATTTGAAATAATGAAAACACCAAACTACTTCAAATACCATGAGTGAATTTAGTAAAATCTACCCGAAACACAAACAACAATCCCATCAAAATAACACCTTCGATTATTCTGCTTTCAACGGAGTGTCATCAAGTAATTATCTTTTTGACAATAACGTAAATTCATTAATAAAGTGGCCAAAATAGCAATAATATGATTGGTAAATTAAGCATATATATATATATATATATATATATATATATATATATATATATATATATATATGAATTTAAGTAATGAATGTTCTAATCTTTCTACATACCTTCATTAGGTAACGTAGACTATACACGTTATACAATCAATAAATCTGATACTGATTTTATTTTTCAATAACAAAACGCTTCATGAAAAAAGAAACAAATTTGTCTATAGTAAAGCAAACTGAAATAATTCATTGATTTACTAATACTGTTCATTTAATGATTATAAAATATCAGTTGTTGTTGTTGTTAAAATAATACAAAGCATGAAACATGTTGATAAAGCTCATAGTTGCCTAGTAAAATTAAATAGATAATATGAATAATTTTAATAGTTAAATTCATGAGTTGATTTAAGCTAGACCATTAGTAGAAACCTCGAAGAACTGGATAGCTGTTCCGTCCCAGTATATGACTGCTCAGTAGTGTGCATCTAAGACCTCACACGCGGGTCTCGAACTCAGAAGTCCCATACTAAGACGAAATGGTCATTCAGTGCTTCTAGGTATTCAGTGGTCGTCTAGCCTAGATCAACTCATGAATTCAACTATTAAAATCTCTACAACATCCACAAACCCCAGTCTGATAATACGAATAATGATGATTTCTAAATGAATAATTAATCAAATATAATCAACGTACAAATATACGGACAAATATACATTAGACTAACTTGTCATAACTAAATCAGTAATAATAAAACCAAATTAAAACGATGATTTGCAAAAGATCGCTATAATTCTACGTTAAATGATGACAAGAAAGATATAAACTACAGAATATGACGTGAGAATATGAAATGGAAAGATGTATGTGGAGGAATACACGAGAAAAAGATTTAAAGAGGAAAAACAGATTGAGCGAATGCATCTATCGAGCTATGATCAATTCGGATAACTAAACATGGTTGTTTCAACTCATGAATATTGGTACAAAGGGGCACCGAATACATATATGCCACACAAGTCACTTGATTTGTGTATGGGCTATGATTCTGCTCAAGTTCCCAAACCGAAGCAAGTGGTTTCCTTGAGGGGCCACATCCGTATTCTTAGACCTAAAGGTCTAATCCACAAGGGAGCGGAACAACGTTAGGAGATGCTGTTCTATGATAGCCGGCGAATAATAATTGGTTCATACGTCATTTGTTCCCTCAGGTTCTGAAGCTCATGTGCACCAATGGTTTGCAATGAGGGTTTTCCAACTTATGTTTTTATTTATTTTATTTGAACACATAAATATTGGTACAAGAGGGCACCAAATATATATGCGCCACTTCCTTATGTGGAACCTTCATTTCCACTAACCTGGTTAAAGCACCGGAAATTCAATTTCCTTTCTGTCAATTTCGTAAATACCCCCGCCACGAGAAGGCAGTGAGTTGAAATTCCCTCACAGTGGTTGTATGTACGTGGTCATGTGAGAGCATTTGAAGAGGGAGAGCTGACTCTCTCCACTTTCGACCTTACCAGGACATTTAGTTAGTAAGTTCTGTATACTAGAATGTAATATTCACTTAATACTTCCCTTTAAAATACATAGAGTCATTCAAGAACGTCTGTCAAAAAACATATTTAATGTTGTTGCTACCTTATTTATCGGATGAAAAACACAAGGCTAAGTAAACCTTAGACCATGAAACGAAATTCTTAATGAACATTACACATTATTACGTAACAATCACGTATAAAATTGTTTACGAAAATATCCAAATATACTCTATGTGGAGACATTAAACGAAAATTGAAAATGTTGACATTAGATGGTGGTGGGAGGTAGTCAACAGGAAACCCTCCAACCACCATCTAATCTCAACATAGTGCACGCAATGTGACCACATTGCAACTTGGTCGATAACATTCGATCTGCACCAAGAAGGAATCGACACACATGACATTGATCATCATCCATTGATCAATCAATTGTGATTGAGAATGTTTCTGATAACACAACAATCTCAATACAAAATTATATTCTTGTATAGTAATTAAGCTAAACATAAATTGCCATCTATTAAAAACAATTTATTATAAACTTTAAACTTATGCATCAACTGACTAGTATTATCAAAAATCAGTAAATCATGATCATAGTAGGATCTGAGTTTTAATGTGTATCGGTTTTGATTTGCCATATCTTAACATTAATTAAATTGAGAGAAGTGAATAAAATGAAGAGGTAGTGAATAGTTTAACCTAAGAAATATGATTATAAATTAGGTATATGAGATCAATCAATGAAATGTATAGAATAATAACAAACTTAGGATTATGTCAGTCAGTCAGCAATAATGTAGAACTTCGTACATATGTTCATCAGTTAGAGTTGCCATAACCATCGGTTGCTATCGTCTTGTGGATCCCTACCAGGTGGTCTACATCTACCAACAAGGTTCAGTTCACTTATCAGCAACTTCATGAATTTCTACCATGTTTTAGTCTGGCCACCCCTAGCTTTATTCCATAAAACATCGCACGTCAGGGCAGTCGGTGGTTTGGTATACGTAACACGTGTCCCAGCCATCTCAACTGATATAGTTTCAATACCTTATCAACTGATTTGCCATCCTTACCTAGTACCCGTTTCCTAACAACTTAATTACGCACTCGGTGTTCACAGGATACACGAGTAATGCTTCGAAGACACCTGTCGTCAAATACTAGTAACCTAAGAATATTCTATACTCTTACCGGCCATGTCTCAATGCCATAAAGTAGGACGGATCGATTTGCTGCGCAGTAAACGCATCCTTACTTTGGTAGACGAATATCTCGAAGGCAAATCACACACACACAGAGAGAGAGAGTGAAGCTGGAGACAGGTGGACCAATAAGAACTTAGCTGTTGACTTGAAGTTAATAGTGCTGTTTGGATGCGAAATTGGTCCATTCAGCAACATTAAGTCATAGAGTAATTAGTCAACGCGAAATAGACCAAATTAGAATCGGGATTTCGACCAGTGATTTGTCATGCGATTTTGGTTGTTGGCATTCAACATAATAATATTAATATGTTTATTAACTTACCTACAGCTGCAGCAGTTTTCGATGTGGGCAATGCAGCACAATCGCCAAGGGCAAATATATTATCATAATGATTATGTCGTAATGTTTTCACATTGACATCTACATAATCAGATGCTTTTGGATTAGTTAATTTTGGTGTTTTAGTTAAAATTTCCGGACAACACATTGGTGGAGTGATATGTAAAAAGTCATACTGCAAAATAGACAAAACAATAACAACAAAACGAAATGATATTGGGATATTTCTTGATGATAACGCTTCCTCAACGATAGAAAGAATTTGTGGAATGTTGGTAATTTAAAAAGCCAAAATGAAGTATTATTAGTAGTAGTATTTGATATGCGTAAATAATAAGCTTGTAGTAACTCTGTTTGATCAGAATGAGTTTTAAGTTTGCAGTGACCAAGTGTACCATCATATGATCAAAAGAATATACTACATACGACAACATATGAGTCGACAATTTATAAGATTTGGTTCATGTTACATTCTTTTCGAACATCTTATACAACTAAATGAGTCGCTGGAATATTAAAAGACAATAATTGATCAGCGAGTGAGAAGTAAAATTCTCATCTATCAAAACTAAAAATATTTATCACACGGTAAAGTTGTAATAATGGCTAACATTGGAATATAGGATAGGAATTTCACATTATTTGGAACACATCAACTAAATGTACCAGTATGGATGGTTACAGTGGGACTCAGTGAATAACGCAATCGCGTTTGAAGTGAAAAGTACTGAGTTCAAGTGTAAATGTGTACAATGAAACTGGGGTGCAAGTACACCCACCTGACCAGTTCTGAATAGGACGAAATGCCTATCTCTGTTTTCCTCTTCCAACCGCCATATAACTTTAATTAAAACTTATCATTCAGTACTAATATCGAGACAATTTAATCGGGAAGACCATACACTAAAAGGTACTGACCAATTGTAGTCAATTAACAGCATCACATGTTAATTTATAACCTAATTAGTCAATAATGCATCTATTAAGAGGAATGATTTCAGTAAGCAGATAACTGACATGGCTAAATGTCCTAGTGAAAAATCTGTTAATTAAACGGGATTCGACTTACCGATGACTTATTGTTGAGTGAATTTGACTGAAGTTTATTTTCAATATAGTACGAATGTGTGCTTTTAAGGCACTTATCTTTGTAAAAACTAAGGATCGGTTACTGGTGACTTTTCATGATTTGGGTGTGTGATTATAGAGCTCAAGTGATAACTGTTTGAGAACAGTCACAAATGGTGCCTCTTTAGGTTGTTTTGTTACGATAGCCCTGTAGTTTTGTGATTTCATTGCCGGTAAGAGAAGACGATGTAAGTTACTATTAGGCTCAACCTTTACTAACCCTTTCTTCCTATTGTTGGAAAGCAGTGTCACCAAAATGTTGATTGTTTGAAGAAAGCACTTTAATGCCATCACAATTCATTACAACTGGCAGTAAGATCTCACTGTCAGATCTTTAGTTTACTGTTTTTAGTATTACAGCTTTCCGATTGACCTGCCTATTACGGTGAAATCTTAAGGAACAAATGTTCCAACAAATGTAGTTGAATTCAGTTATCATGATATATAAAACAGTACATTTCTTTGAATGAGCTCTCTACTTGAACACTACTGATCGAGTCAGAGATTGGAGAGGACTAGTATGAAAGTTGTTACCTCAAGTGCTGTTCGTCATGGTTGTCCGCTTTACTCATTTTTATTTATATTTGTCATACATATTATTTTAAAAATATTGTCTGACTTTCCAGGGATTGATATACTACCAGGAGATTCACTTGCTGACTAATAATACGCAGATGACACGGTCACGATTGGTGAAGACGGAGACAAAATACAGTTTTTTGACCTCCTGAAGGAACGATGAAAGCAATCTTGCTTCGGCCTGCAGCACTGCCTGAATTAACGACAATGAGTAAAGTAGTTGAGTGCGTTGACCGCTTTACTTACCTCAGGAGTTTCATCAATCCCAGTGGGTTGGTGCCTGACGAAATATTGACAGAGATTTGGGAACTCCGGTTACAGTTTGTAGCATCGCTTATTTTCAGAGTAAGCGAGATATTCACTTGCGATTCGAAAGACTAGTTCGCTAAGCGGAAGTCCTTCCGGATTTACTTTACAACTGTGAAACGTGCCCTTAATAAGTATATTCGCAAGTTACTAGTATTCGATCAAAGATGTATTCGAAGCATCGCTGATGTATTTTGAGACTACAAACTTGTCTATGCCGGCATAGAATTAGTTCATACAGACAAAGACTGTCGAACTGAGCAATTATTATTATTATTATTATTATTATTATTATTATTATTATTATTATTATTATTATTATTAATGGCTTTATTCAATATTATATTTTGGTAGACGTAGACTACATGATTAGGCTCCGTGTCATTTTTCTAACCAATAGTCAGAAACGATGTGTGACATGGTTTAGAATGAATTAATGAATAATTATATTACTTGTTAATGTAAACAAATTGTGACCTAGTTAATTGACAGAGTAAGTAATTCACGATAAAAACTAAATGTAAATGATTGAATTTTAACGCTGATAAATGTGACTTTGGAATCATTTATTTATTTGAAAACATAAATATTGGTACAAAGGAGCACCGAATACATACGTACCACACTAGTCACTTGATTTGTGTATGGGCTGGGATACTGTCTGGATGCCCAGATCGAAGCAGGTGGTTTTCTTAAGGGGCCACACCGCATTCTTAGACCTAAAGGTCTAATCCACAAGGGGGGCGGAACAACGTCCGGAGATGAAGTTCCATGATAGCCAGTGACTGATAATTGGTTCATACGCCATTTGTCCCCTCAAGTTCCTGGAGCTCATGTGCACCATTGGTTTGGAATGAGGATTTTCCAACTCCCGTAGACGGTGAATTTGCAAATCTACGTGCATTCATTAAGTTGGTTATAGGTTGTACAATATTCCCACACAAACGCATTCACAAAGCTACATGGATCTCACCGGACCAAACGACGAAGAACCAGATAAATTTTATTTGAATCAGGAAAAATTCACAAGGTCAATGGAAGATGTGAGAACCAGGAGAGGGAGTGACATAACTAAAGATAACCACCTGGTTGTGGCCAAGATGAAACTGAAGCTAAAGAAGCATTGGACAACTGGACAAACAGCATTAAAAATGTTGAATACATCCTTCCTTCGAGATACTGACAGACACAACGAATTCGAGAAGACTCTCAATAACCGGTTCCAAGCCTTACAGGATCTATTGAATGGAGAAACCACTATAAAGGACAACCGGAAATAATGAAAGAAGCGCTAACTTCAACGTGTCACGAGGTTCTGTGCAGTAACAAGCATCATCATAAGGAATGGAAACCCAGCACACACTTCAAGAAAAGACGACCAAGAAGACAGCAATTAACAACAGCCGAACAAGTGCAGAGAAAGTCAAGGTAGAAGGGGAGCGTTAGAACTGACAAGCAGAAAAACGTGGAAGAGCTAACGACGACAGCGGAAAAAACTATAAGAGAAGGAAATGTGAAACAACCATATGACACGACGAAGAAACTGTCAGAGAGATATAATAAACCAGAGAGACCGGTCAAAAAACCGAGACCCAAGAACAGAGGACCAAATGGGTAGGATACTTGGAGGAACTCTTGAATGGACCAGCTCCAGTGAATCCAACGGACATCGAAGCAGCGCACATAAACCTTTCAATAGATGTCACTTCACGGAAGTAGAAGAAATCAGGATGACTACCAAGCAAATCAGGAGCGAAAAAGCAGCGGAAACTTTGAAGCCAGACATAGAAGTAACCACAAACACGCTTCACATTCTATTCAGGCAGATCTTGGGAGAAGAACAAGAACAGATGGACTGGAAAGAAGGCACCTCATCAAGATACCAAAGAAATGAGATCTGAGCACATGTGAGAAATACAGAGGAATCGTAGAAAAACAACATCAAAACGTTAGTCTGAACAGAGCCCACAAGTCATTTGATTACCACAATCATAAATAAGGGACCTTTTAGTAGTCCTATTTGTTGTAGGCGCTCAATTATAATTTCTTTTCTAAATTCCGCTGTGAACCGATCGAACGTGTGCATCAGGTACTGAAATTGGTACTGTGACCTTGAAATTCCTAAAACGCTTTAGTACTGGGGTTGTTGTACGTGTATAGTTTAAGGTTGTTTATTATGAAAATTAAAACGTGTTATTATTTTGTACTATTTTTTTATTTAGTCGTCAATGCTGTTTTGTTTGAAAAAATATCTTGTCCAAGACGGTTACCAGATAATTAAAAGTCACATGTGTATGTATTTAAGTAATACATAAATGTGAAATTATTGTTAAAGGTGTACAACTGATGGTAATCGATTTAGTGAACGTTCAACTGTAGTGAACGAGAACTCAGATGGGGGCAGTCAGTTTATTAATCAATGCAGAATAATAAAGTTCTTTCGTAAAATGTAAATGACCATACATTAAATGCTTCATTTGCAAATGTCCCATCAATTATCGTAAATTCCATTTTTCCTTCATTGGTATTGTAATTATTCTCTGTCTACAATCCTGTTCTCTTCAATTGGAACTTAACCTTTGCTGTCAGGCATTCCACTTTTCACGGATGTTACATATACTACTTATATCTGTCGACATAAGTAGCATACACCACAAAACTGGCTAAATCAATGAGTGCAAATCTGTCAACCATAGAGTACATAGCTATGTATTTATCGCCGAGAGATATAGCCTTAAAAGTTATGAAGATATGAGCCAATTCCTCGGATTCAATCATGATTCTAAACAGAGCATTGCTAACGTTAAGATCAGGTAAGTAGTGATGAAAGGTGATAATACAGTCGATTTATGTTTTGTCTGACAAGTATGGGTAGATCCAGGTTTACTGATTGAGATCTACAAGACATGGTCTTAGTCACTGTTTATAAACTATTAGCATGATAAGGCCTCGAACAATGCATATTCGAAACAGCAACACGCAAGAACAGTCTAACTGATTTTCATTTCGATAAATCAGCGCTAGAAGACAGACAGCGAAAAGAGACGGTAAAGGATAATTTTTAAGGTAGATTTTACATATCTATTAACATTTTTACTACGACAACTTTTACTATTCATTATTTCGGAAATGTATTTTAGCTTGTTATAAATTCTTCTTTTGATTTCGGACTCATCAAATGAAGTAGTTTATCCAAGTGATATGTCTTGTCACTAAGGTACCTTAACTAGGCAGTGGAAAATCAGAGTATAAACAGCTTATCACATAATCTCAGTGAGTTGGGGAGTGGAGCTAAAGCACTTAGTCATTAATATCTTAATCATGTCACTTTCTGTCCTTATCTTTCTGATTAGTTATCAAGCACAGGTTCATTTACTCGGTTTTAGAGCACACTTTTTACATGTAAGGTAGTAAATAAAATGTAGCTCATTACAAAAATGAAATTTAAACCTATAGCCAACTAATGGAAGGCAAAGTGCTGTACGATTATTAAGTTACTAATTGATTCCACATCATCGTTTATATTTAGTATAAGAATTATAACTGGTCAAGATATTGTTGAACTTAATTTAGTTGAAAAAGAAATGTAATACACACCCAAAGCTCTACTTAACAACATACTTTGATTCGTTTAAGTCCTTTAGTTTCTATGTGTTGAAATACTGCTTCACTAGCTTGTGAATCTACCTGAAAAAAACCAGAGAAATAAGAACTCATATAGACATAGTTGATACAGAAATTTCCTATTTTATACTTAACTCGATGGTATCTATGTATATAACAATATTGCTGAGGTAATCCTGTTACAAGGAGAAGTAATATTACTCTTAAAATACTGTGGTAAATTATTAGGGTTGCTTAAAACTCCAAATGATTAGTATTATTTATAATCCAATAGTGGGGATTTTTAGCTCAGATGGATGATCTTGATGGAGTTTTGTATTCTCTGAGCTGGATGATTTGGTCGTGGAGCTTCGGTCGTTCTTCTGGAACGACACCATCAGCACACAATAAACAAATACATTGAAATCTCCGATCTTAACTTATCAACCAATCAGGAAAATCATGCACAAATATAGGAACAAAAATCAAA